>NC_134978.1:372548-449530 GCF_965638725.1 Aptenodytes patagonicus | reverse complement strand
AACGCTCCTCTTTGAAGCGGGATGCGGGAGGGTGAAGGATGCTCGTACCGGCAAACAGCAGCTCTTTGCACAGCGATGTTACGCAGGGAGGAAAGGAGCTGCAGGTCTCCTCGCCGGGACGTGGCTACCGCGTGTGCCAAGGGAAGGGACGAGCCTGTCACGCCCTGCCGTGGGGTGCACCCACGCTGGAAAGGGGTCCCCCACCACGGAGGTCCGTGCTACTGGGCAAGGCTGTGCATCCTCCCACCCACAAATTAACTACTACGTTAGCAGGCTCGTCCGGTAACGCCGATTTAGCGCCGGGCCGGCCAACGCTCACCTTCTCCATGAGCTGGCGGAGCTGGTGGCTGCGCAGGTCACGGGAGCAAGTGCCCTGGACGGGGATGACGGCCGTGCAGAGGCATTTGCCGTCGGGGGCTTGCGCCGAGGTGTAAACCTGCCAGCCCTCGTCGGGGCTCTGGAAGAGGGTCTGCGGGAGAGAGGAGGGGAGATGTCAGGGCCCCGAAGGATGCCAGAGCCGCTCGCCCCGCCGCGCCAGGCTCCCCACGCGTGCCCAGGCTTCCCCAAAACAGCAGGGGCCGGGGCAGGGCTGGCAGCGCAGCATCGCCTTGGCAAGACGCCGGAGCATCCTTCCCTCTCGCCGTCACCTGGCTGGGGACAAGCCAGCAAGGGAGCAACGTCCCAGCGGCAGGATGAGCCCACCAAACTCTTCCTGAACCGTCACCGTCCCCCCGCGGTGCCGGCAAAGCCCGGTACCGAGGGCATCCCACCACAGCGCAGCCCCGCAATCCTGCCCTGCCCGCTGCCACCTCCCACGCAGCTCCTCCAAAACCCGTTCTCATCCCGGTGGATCCAAGCCGCTCTGCATTTTTTTCCCTCCTTTTAGGTTTTTATCCAGGTCATTTAATATTTTTTTCCCCTCTCCAAGACTCATTTCGCCGCGTCGATCTGCTCCAAATACGAAGGTTTAAGCTTCCCGGCGGGTCCCGCGCTCCCGGGCCGGCCACGAAATGACAGCGGGATGGGAGGGAATGATGAGGAAACACCCTTCATCATCTCCCACCGGCCAGCTCCGCGTCCCTCCTCTTCCTCCCGCAGACCCAGCCCGGTGTTATTTCCCACTAATAGAGGTGATGAGGCAGAAATTTCCTCCGCCGCGGCCGTCTCGCCCCTGGAGGGGAGCGGAGCTCCGGGTACAAATTGCTAATTCCTTCCCTTTGAATTTCGGGTCCCTTCGCCAGCGGTGGGGAAATACCAGCCCATCCCCCTGCCCAGGTGGGTTCCCGGGCATCCCCGGCCGGCCAAGCATCCCACCAGCCCCGCCACCCTCAGGAGGCCCATTTTTGTATCCAGCTGCGGCTTTTCCAAGCAGATCCAGGCTCGGGGTTTTGCTTTTGGTCTCCCAACACAGCCGAGGATGGGGGTGACCGCTGCAGGCTCCCACTGCCCGCAATTTTTGGCTGGGTCCCACCGCACTCGCCACGAAAACCGAGCAGAGAAACATCCAGCACCCCCCCTTTGCCTGATTTATTCATGCCATAAGCCAGCGTTTTTGCGCTGGGCCATTTAGCATTTCATGGGTAATTCATAATTATTAATTATGAAAATCAAGAGCAAGTTCATCGCTCTCCAAGCGCCTTCTGCACTGAGCCAGGCGAAGATAAATGACCCGTTCCCTGTAACAAGCCAGGGACGCTACTTTACTTTACACGCAGCGGTTTTAACTTCATGTTTCACATCGGAAGGGATTTATTGGACACGGCGGTGGCTAAACACCGTTCTCTAACCTCCAGTGCAACGAGAATAAATTAACTGACGGCAGTGTAAAACTCGCCCTTAACCGAGTAAATTCCTGAGTTATCGCAGGGGGAGGTAAATAGAGGATTTATTCAGCCCAGCTCCAACGCAGCGGAGATGGAGCCCGGTCGGCGCGGGGGCCGGGAGCCCTCAGCAGCCCCGGCTGGTGACGAGCCACATCGCAGGATAACGAGTCCTTAGGCAGGCGCCGGCGGACGGCGTCGTGCTGGCGGACGGCACCGTGCCAGCCGCTCGCCGCTTATGGCAGGTGTATTAATGTGATGAACAATTATCAGATATACATGTTGGGAAAGACTTAATGCGTTGTGCGCTCCTACCCACCGAAATTGGGGTCCCCG
The DNA here is from genome assembly GCF_965638725.1 of Aptenodytes patagonicus. NCBI lineage: Eukaryota > Metazoa > Chordata > Aves > Sphenisciformes > Spheniscidae > Aptenodytes > Aptenodytes patagonicus. Next base: position 447,374 of record NC_134978.1, on the reverse strand, counting down.
TGGTAGGAGGGGTCCTCCCAGCTGCTCCGGGCACGACACGGGGCTGGCACCCACGGCACGAGCACCCGCAGCCGGCACAGGCGTCACCCGATCTCTCACCCCCAGGATCCTGGGAGCATCCTGTGCACCAAAAGCTTCATTTCTCCCCCCCCCCCCCCAAAAAAAAAAAAAAGCTACTGAAATGAAAGAGCCCAAAGCAAACCCGGAGCAACCCGGGCAGAGCATCTGCAGTCACCAAGGAACCATTTCCCTTTACCCGGGACCCTTCTGGCCGTGGCTGAGCGGCAGGCGGACATAAATACTTTATAGAGGGCTAATGCATAATTAATGGCAGGCAGCAGCCTGTGGCAGGCAGGACGTGTGCAGGCAGCGCTCAAAGCCACCAATTTGGAGGCTGGCAGAGCTCTTCCGCTTGCCAGATTGGGCTTCACGCGGCGCGGAAACCCTGGGGTCCATCCCGAGCGGCCCCGGGATGCGGGCGAGCATCCGTGGGCGAGAGCCAGATCCCGGGAAGCTGCAGCTCCGCGGCCGCATCCAGCCCCCTCCCTGCAGATAACCCCCAGGGATGGAGGTGGAGGGCAGCCCTGCCCGCGCCTGCCCACTGCGGCTCGGGGGCCTGGAGGCGGCGGCGGCGGCTGCTGGCGGTATTATTAGGTTAAACACAGCCTGTGCAATCTGTCACTGGGTTATTAATTAGAGCTCCCCAGGAAAGCTGCCTTGCTCGCAGCTCGGGAGAGGAGAAACTGCTGACACCCTTGGCCGCGGTGCAGCGAGCTGCCAGAGAGCTGGAGCCCGGGGGGGGGGGCTGTCAGAGCACCCCAAGCCCTCTCACGGGGGGACACGGGGGTCCTCAAGCATCCGGGAAACCCCGCTCAGCCCCCTGCCTCAGCAAAGCAGCCACAGCCGGGGGCATGGGACCAAGCCCCCTTCGAAGCCAGGAGCCCCTGAATCGGCACGGGCGGTAAAGGCAAGAGCCTCTCCATGTCCCTGCCCCCTCTTTCTGGAGAGGGACTGCTCCAGGGCAGGTGATGGAGCCGCTGCAGAGGATGCTCTGGTCTCTCCCCATCTCCGGCCGGAGCGCGGTGCTGCTCTCCTCCATGGCAAGTCGAGAGCTGTTGCCTGCTCCAGCGCCGGGATCCGCAGCGACGGTGTCCCCAAAAGCCAGCGTCCCACGGGGCCGAGCTGATGGGAGCACCTGGGCCTGGGCTGGGTGAATCCGGCTCTGGACCTCAGAGCAGAAAAGGAACCGCTGTTTTCTAGAAAGGGGCTTTGAGAGTCCCCAGACGGCGGTGAAAGGCCGTGCCAGCGTCCCCAGAGCCGGAGCACCGGCTTTTGGATAAGCCCAGCACATTTCAGCATCCAGGGGAAAAGCGCTGCCTTGCTAAACCCAGGCGGGAGATCAGCTCCGCAACCAGCCTGCCAGCTCCCCGCCACGGCTGCGCCGGTGGCCCCTCGCACCCCGCGGTCCGGCACGCCGTCCCGGTGGCTCCCGTGGGCGGTTGCGCCAGCCCATTACAGCCGCATTAGCAGCACTCCTTCCTGGTGATTAATGATTTTACAACAAACACCGAAGAGTGACTAATGATTAGCCAATTATTGTAGAGCAGCGCGCCTGCTTTACCCCGAGCGCCGCTAATTGCCCTGCAACACGACTGCCTATTTGGCGGTGCCCGGTGAGACCCCACCGCCACGCAGCGATGAAGGCCACCGCGCTCATCCTCCGCAAAAACTCAGATGGGCATGGTACCCCCGAAAAGGATCCCTAGGGATCCCAGGGATCCCTATGGAATGGGTCGAGGGCTGCAGGGAAAGACCCTCGCGGCTGGGACTTGCATCAGCCCAGGGCAGAGCCAAGGCGGGGGGAGCAGCCCGGTGAGCCCCCAAATGGCTCTGCCAGCGGCCTGGGGGGGGCCGGGGCGGTCACCGCCGGGAACGGGGGGGCACACAAAGCTGGTCGGCTACTGCCGGTGGGCAGCACGTCTGCCAGCCCAGCTGGCGGCGAGCTCCAGATGGGCTGTGCCGGCTCCTTCCTCGAACACCCCCAAACCAGATCATATTCCCCCCCCCCCCCCCCCCCCCCGCCCCCAACCGAGATCGGCGCTGGCAATAGCAAGAAGCACTCGCGTTGGCAGGATTTCCCACCACGGCCCCCCAAACAGGGTGCCCGGTCCCACACGGGAAGGCTCTGGCTACTGGAGGGGTTTTCTCATGACGAAGGACGTGGCCCCACATCACGGCCCCCCCGCCCCCCCCCCCCCCCCCGGCATTACCGGCTACGGCTGGGCACCAGCCAGGCCCCGCAGCACCGACCGCGCAGCCCAGCCCTCCCCAGGGGCTCCCTTGTGCCTGCGGCATCACCCGGAGCCGAGCCCAGCCCAACCCTGTTGCTGCCATTGCAGCCCCCCCAAAACGTCTGTGTGTGCCCCCCCGCCCCCAAACATCCTCCCCCACTCCCAACTTGTTTTTACGCCGCACACCCAGCCCCGCTCTCACAGGGGAGCCCGGAGAGCCCCAGGGGAAATTTGGGGTGCCCCTGCCTGGGGGAGGGCGGGGGGGGAGCACCCAGCCTGGGGACAGCCACCAGCTCCCCAAGATCCTGCGAACCGGGGGGACTCACCCACCTTCTCTAGCCAGGAGCCCCCCTGGAGGCCCCCTGGCCAGAGGGAGCAGCAGGACCCTGGGGGGGTCCAGCTCCCCCCCCAGCCTCCGGGAACAGCCCAGCTCGGGGGAAAGAAGGGGGTCAGGAGCCCCCCAACCCCCCGAAGGGGTCTCCTCCATTGGACGACCCCAGCCCCAGGCTCCCCGGTGAGACCGGCCCCCGTCGAGGGGTCCCCAGTGTGCCCTGCCTGGGAGGGGGAGGCAGGGAGGGGGGATCCCCGTGCCCCGGGGGGGGTCCCGTGTGCCCTGCCCGGGGAGGGGGTCCCCATGCCCGGGGAATCCCCGGCGGAGGGGGGGGGGGGGGGCTTCTGCCCAGGGGGAAAGCGGAGGGGGGGGTCCCGTGTAGGGGCGGGGGGGTGTCCCCGGTGTGCCCTGCCCGGGAGGAAGGGAGGATGGGGGGGAGTGCCCATGAGCGGGGGGGGGTGCCCAGGGGAAGGCGGAGGGGGGTCCCCATGCCCGGGGGGAAGAGGGGAGGGGTCTCGGTGCGCCGCATCCCGGGGTCGCCCGAGCCCGGCGGGTGCCGGTACCGGTGGCGCAGCTCCGCGCCGCAGCCCGGGCATCCCCCCCCCCCCCAAGCCCTCTCCCGCGGTACCCGCACCCCCTCCCCGGCGCTCCCCTCCCCAGTACCGGGCCGACTCACGATCTTCTCGGAGGTACCGGCCCGTGACACGGCGGTACCGTTGAGCCCCACCAGCGAGGGCAACGTCTGAGACATCCAGTTGGTGACCATGGCCATGGTGCTCAGCACGGCCCCGATCTTCAGCAGCGGCACCGTCATGTCGCCGCCGTCGCCGCCGCATGCCCATCACAACCGCCCCCGCCACCCGGTGCCCGGTGCCCGGTGCCCGCCGGGGCGAACCGCGCACCGGCCGCGCCGCCCCCGCCGCCTGCGGAGCCCCCCGCGCCGCGCTCGCCCTTATAACGGGGCCGGCGCCGCTCCGGAGTGACGTCGGCGTCGCTGGCCCCGGGCCAGCCCGGTACGGCCCCGGTTTGGGGCGGGTCTGCCCGGCACGGTTCGGGGCGGTCCCGGTTCGGGGTGATCCCACCCGGTCACGGTTCGGGGCGGTCCCGATTCGGGGGTGGTCCTGCCCGGCACGACTCGGGACGGTCCCGGTTCGGGGTGGTCCCGGTTCGGGATGGTCTCACCCGGCACGGCACAGCACCATCCAACCCAGGTCCCTTTGGAGCAGCCCAGCATGGCCTGGTCTGGGGGAGGAGGACCCCAGAGACCCCCGGTTTGGGGAAGCAGGACCCCCGGAGATCCCTGGCCTGGGGGAGCAGGACCCTTGGAGACCGCTGGTTTAGGGGAGCAGAACCCCCAGAGAAGCTTGGTCTGAGGGAGCAGGACCCCTGGAGACCCCTGCTCTCCCTCACCCTGGTATCAGTATCAGGGACCTCTGCACCCCCAGCCTGGTTTGGAGGCTGCAGCCACCCCCGAGCACCCATTACCCCGGGCCCAGCCTCCCCAGCCCCCATTCAGGCCCCACAAGACCCCCCCCAGACACCCCAAATCTTCATCTCCACCCTCTCCACAGCCCATGGCTGCGGGGACCGGGGAGGATGCGACACCCCACACACCCCCCCAGCCCCCCACCTCCTGCCACCTCCCCCAGCGCGCCCCATCCCCACAGCAGCGAGCTCCCTGGGGTCCCCCCGGACACCCCAAACCCTCTCAGCAGCTCTGCCGGTGGGTGCCCACCCTGAGCCCCCCACGAGACCCGACCCACTGAGTGCAGCGAGACCCCCGAGGCTTTGAACATCCTCGCCCTGTTTTTGCTTCCATCTCCCGTGCCACGGTCACACAGTGCCACCTCGTGGGGACAGACACGCACAGCACAGGCTCCCACCCGGGCAACCACGGGGAAAGCCCACACCCAGCCACCCCCTCCCCACGGTGCCCCCCACGCCGCGGGTTTCGGGGCGCTCCTGGGCTCTGCGCCGCAGACACCGGCTCGGCCACCACCGTGGAGGGGACAGGGCAGCACCCACAGGGACAACTGTCCCCGTGTCCCCAGCGACAAGGCCCTGGTAGGTGGGGACGGCCAGCAGACCCCAGCAGGGACTGAAGGGTGGGTGCTCACCTCTGAGACCCCTCCTCAAGTGCCCAGGAATCCCCAAAGTGGGGATCTGGCCCCACGGGGGATCCATGCCGGGTGCAGCCACCACCCGAGACATGGGTGTCCCCATGCTCTGGCCCCCAGTGATGCAGCTGACACATGAAGGACCCATTTTGGGGGGGGGGTGGTGGTTGACCCCACAGCCATGGGGCAGGGCTTCCAAATCTCCCCCCGTCTCCCGCCTGCCGTGAGCCCTGCATGCCACGTGCTCCCACGGGGACGCCCACGGGGTGAGCGTGTCACCGGCACACCGGCGCACACCAGGCAGGCAGCTTCACCCGTGGGGCTTTGCACAGCCAGGCCGGAGTGGGAGGATGGGAGAGACCCCCCCTTTGTGACCCCCAAACCTCCTCCCCACCTCTTCATTACTCCATTGCAGCGTTCCTTTCCAGCCCAGACCAGGAATCTGCCTGCAAATAGCTCATTAACTCCGGCTCGTTTAGGTGGGGCTGAGCACAGTGCTGGGGAACTGAGGTGCGGATGCAGCCAGGCCTCGGCGGGGCCACGCTCCCACCCCCAAACCCACTGGGGCGGTGGGAGCAGAGCAGCCGTTTCGGGGGGGGGGAAAGGGGGAGATCCGGATGCGGCTGTGAACACCAAGGCCCGCCCGGAGTTCCCCGGGCCCCAGCCATCCCCGACCGGGTCTCCGCATCCCATCCCTGCCCTGTCACCCCCCGATGGGTAGCACCCGGATGGGTAGCACCCGGAAGAGGAGGCTGGTTTGGGGTCTCACACCAGCCCCATCGCCCGCAGCTTGGGGACACGAGCAGGGTGGTGGCAGGGCCACACTCCGGGCAGGCTGGGGACATAATTCCTGCCCGGAATTGGCCCCGGTTCAGCCCCAGCATCACCCCGGCACCCCACAAAAGCACCTCCCGGGAAACGGCTGCAGGAAAGACCCAGCCAAGGCGGCGCAGCCCCCAGCCTGGCAACCCCAGCTCATGCATATTCAACAGGCTGCACGACCGCCGCTGAATATTCAGCAGAGCTAGCTGCTAAAAACGAACCGCTTAATTGCAAATAACACCAGGCCCGGCACACAGCTCTGGCTGCTGACCCACGGGCCCTGGCTGGTGCCAAAGCCGGTGCGTGGGGCTGCGGGGAGGCGACGGGGCCACCACGGGAGCCCCCAAACCAGCCCTGTCCCCACAACGGGTTGCGACAGCCGCTGCGGGTTGTCCTCCCACGGCCCCCGGAGCTGGCGCCCAGGGATGGGCCGAGGAGGTTTGGAGGACGGAAGCAGCCTCCGGGTACGGGAAGGACACAGGGACACGGAGCTACGTCCTCGTGGTCTCGCCCCTTAGGACCTTCCCGCCTCGCCACCTCCGCCCCGGCACAAGGATGCCGCCAGCACATGGGCACCGGGACAGTGCCCATCCCCGGTGGCACCGGGCAGAGGGAGCAGGTGGCGGAGCCGTGCCGGCCCCGGCCCCGCTGAGACATGGCGCACAAGCCTGTGACACCCGCCTTGGTGGGCACCCGCACAGCTGCCACCACCCCGGTGGTGCCAGAGCACAGCTGGCTCCGGGGCGCCTCTGAGGAGGCTGGTCCCTCCCGGTGCTGCCGTGGTGGCTGCTCTCAGGGGACCCGAGTCACCCGCCTGTCCCCCCATGGGCAGCTCATCCCGGCGCAGAGCCAGCGCCGGCCTCAAGCCCTGCCGGGGTACACCCATGGGTGTCTGCTCTCTCCAGGCTGGCCTGGACCCACCCACAACCCCATGGTGTCCCCCAGGGTGGGGACAGCTGGCACCCCACATCCACGCCAGTCTCGGGACCTGGCCCGGGGCACGTGGTATGGCACAGGGACGGATCCAGGCCGTTGCCTTCCCTCGTCCTTGGCAGCCACGTGTGAAGGCGCTCCCGCGCCGGTCCCACCAGAGCCATCCGTCACCCACGTGTCCCCACCACCGCGCTGGCACAGGGCGAGGTCCCCAGCATCTCCCAGCTCAGGGGGTGTCCGGGGAGGGGGCATGCCACCGTCCCCGCACCCAGGTGGCCACGGGCAGCCCTGGACCCCTGAGGCCAGGAGAGTGGTGGGACACCGGGGCGAAGCCCAGCACCTACCCTGGGCTTGGGAAGGACCCCAGCACCCGAGTGCCACCCACAAACACCCAGACACCCCCCCCCCCCGAACGCATCCCTCGGTGGGCGCCTTGGGGTGCCCGGTGTCCCCTGGGTTCCCCTGGGGTCCCCGTCCCGGGGACATACCCAGGGCGGGTCCTGGCATCCCCACCGGCCCCGGTGCCAAACGGGCATCCCCGGGGGAAGCCGAGGGCACCGCCCGGCCCCCCTCGAACCGAACGCGCCCCCTCTCCGCGGCGCCCCCGCCCGCCCTTACCTGCATCGCGGGGGAACCGGCGGAGAGGAGGAGGAGGAGGCCGGGGAAGAAGCGCATCCTGCAGGCACGGACCCCGCCGGGGCCGCCCCGCTGCTGCCGGTAGCGGAGCTCCACCGGGCCGGGTCGTCCCCCGGTCGCTACCGGAGCCGGTCCCGGAGCCGCAGCCGCTCAGCGCCGCCGCAGCCGCATCCCCCGGCCGGGCCTCGCCGCCGCCGCCGCCGCCTTTGTCCGCGCCGCGTCCCCGCCCCGGCCGGGCCCCGCCGCGCTGCCGAGCGGGACCCGCCGCCGCCGGCTGCAGCCGCGGCACCGGGCCGGTGCAGGGGGCGGCGCGCCCGGTAGGGGAGGCTGGAGGCGCCGGGTCGGACCGGGCCAGGCTGGGCGGAACCGAACCGGGCTGAGCTGGGCGGAACCGAACCGGGCTGGACCGAGCCGAGCCGGGAGGGAGGCGACCGAGCATCCCCCCCCGGGGTACCCGCAGCCCGGCTGCAGGGATGCTCGGGGTGCGCAGCGGGACACCCGGTCCCCACGCCGGGGCGGCCCCGGGTCCCCTCTCCGGGGTCCCTGGGGATGGAGGTTTGGGGGGGGGGGGGATTGGGGGGCCAGCCCCGGGTTCCCTCTCCAGGGTCCCTGTGGATGGAGGTTTGGGGGGGGGGGATTGGGGGGCCAGCCCCAGGTTCCCTCTCCGGGGTCCCTGGGGATGGAGGTTTGGGGGGGGGGGGGGGATTGGGGGGCCAGCCCCAGGTTCCCTCTCCGGGGTCCCTGGGGATGGAGGTTTGGGGGGCAGGGGGGCAGCCAGGATGCCCAGGTCCTGCCGGGCTCGGGTCCGGCTGCCACCAGTGCTCCATGCCCAGGTCCCAACCCTACCCTCGCATCCCCCCCCCCCGGGGACAGCGCCTTCGCGGTCCCCCCAGAACTGTCTCACGGGGACACAACGATGGGTCCCCAGGGTGGGGGCAGCTCTCTGGGACTCGGGGCAGGAGGGGCCGGCAGCAGGCGCGGGCCCAAGCCAAATCCCCGTGCCCAACGGTCTCACACGCCCTCGTGCAAGTGGGGACACAAGGCCGGCTGCCACAAACCCGAGTTTGGGGTGTGCAGCCCCCACCCGCTCTGCAAAGGCTGCCCGTTTCCATGGAAATCGGCAAGGATTTGGGGGGGGGGGAGACGGCTTCAATACAGTCGGTTTATCGTACAGTAACTGCAACGGCACCAGGACCGTTGGGGCTGAGCTTCACGTGCGGCCCCAGCCCTGTCCCAACCTCCCCACGGCCCCTCTGCCGCGTGGGACGGGCTCTGCCGTGAGCTGGGGCGATCCCTCCCAAGGGGCAGGGGGGGCTCCCCCCGCCACCCACTTCCCCCAAGGGGGGGGGCAGAGCATTGTGGGGGCGAAGGAAGAGGTTTAACACCCACCACCGAGTCCCCCCCTGGGTCATGTCCTGGCCTGGCACGGGGACGCCGGCTCCGTGGCGGCTGGGGAGGGGGCTGGATCCGGGCCTGTACGGTCCCCGCAGGCATCGGGATGGGGCTCGCGGTGTCGCCGTGCCGAGGGCACATCCAGTGCTTCACTAAGGGAACTCTCGGGGAGCGTTGTAGCACCACGGGGAGGGGGCTGGCTCGAACCCCCTCCCCACAGACTGGGGCACCCTGCCCCAGCTTTCCCCCCCCCTCCCTGGGGAGCCGGCAGTATAAATAAGGGGGGGCCGTGCGGGCAGGAGGGGATGGCACTGCGGCGGCTCCGAGTCCTGAGTATGCCAGAGCAGGCCCTGGGTCACTGTCCCTGGCACGGGGGGGTGGCAGAGGGAGCGGAGAACCCCCCCAAGCCATCCCTCCCCGCGCGCTGTCCGGGGCCGCGCTCAGCCCATGAAGCAAACGGGGCCCAGCTCGAAGCCGAATTTCTGGTTGGCGTCTCCGAAGTCAACGACGGCCACGTCCGTCAGGGGCAGCCGCTCGACGTGGGACGAGGTGACCTCCAGCACCGTCCGCTCCTGGCCATGGCGTCCCTGCGGGAAGGAGGCAAACGTGGCATACGGGGTGCCCGGGTGTCCCATACGCAGGCTGGGACAAGCGATGGGGGGGCGTAGGCGGTGGGGACGGAGATCCTCGCGGCTTGGGGACTCACCTGGCAGCCATCGTGGAGGGCACGGACGGGGGAGGCCGGGTGGTCGTGCCCCAGCTCCTCCTCGTTGGCCCCGCGGAAGCGCAGGGCACGGGCAAAGGTGCCGGCGCGGGCATCGTACCAGGCGGCCGCGTGCTGGCAGTTCAGCGTGAAGTTCTGGCGGGCGCTGGCGCTCAGGAGACGCAGGAAGGTGAGCTGGGTCACGGGCACGGCGTTCCCGTCCGCGTCCACGTAGGAGAACTGGGAGGGGGAGGACAGCACGGGGGCTGAGAGACAGACACCCATCTGCACCCGCCTGCCCGGGGGCCGGGGTGACGCCACGCAGGGGGGTCCGCCTTCCCCCCCCCCCGACCCCAGGCCGGAGCACCAGGAGCTCCCACGCTCCCACCTTCTTGCCCCTTTTGAAGGTGCTGTACCACGTCCCCGGCTTCTCCCTGTTCCAGGCAGCCAGTCGGACCTGGGGGGTGACAGAGACAGTGTTGGGGGGCAAAGCCTCTCCAACCCCTGGCCCCACAGAACATGAGGAGAAGCGAACCCCAAACTGCCCCCCATCGTGCCCCCCCAGTTTCCCGGCGCTGGGAGGGCTGGGTGGGGGGCGTTTTCGGACACCTAGATCCTTCTCTGCCCCCGCTCGAACTCACAGCCTCAAATTTCTTATCGGGGAAGAGACAGGTCTCGCCGCCGGCTGTGAAGTTACAGAAAACCCGGAAGGCGTCTCGGGAGCAGCCCTGGTTGGGGTCAATCCAGTACTCGCCTGGGAAGGAGGGCAGGAAGGACAGACAGACGGATAGAAGATCTGGCTCCCTGCTGGCTCTGGCCGAGCCTTGGCAGGGACACGTCACGCAGGCACTGTGCGGCATGATGTAAAGTCCGTGTCCCGTCCCCCCTCAACCTGGCCCCCCAAAACCTCACCGTCCTGGAGGTGCGGGTGGCAAAGCTGTAGCTCCCTGCAGACCCGCGCAGGGCTCTCGGGGGTGCCCAGGGGCCGTCTCAGCTGCTCCACCTCGATGCGCAGGGAGCTGAGTGACGCGTACACCTCCTCCAGCCCCTCGTAATCCTGGGGGGCTCCTTGCTCTCTCGGAGCCCCTTCGGTTGCCCGCCGGTGCCTCCTGCTCCGGCTCGAGGGCAGCGGCTCGAGCAGCTCAGCTGGGCGGCCCTGGGACAGAGAAGGATGAAGGAGTGAGAGCAGCAGATGCGGGGGCCAGGCGGCAGGATGAGGGGGGTCTGGGGATGTCGGAGCCCTCCCGGGAAGGGACAGACGTGAAGTGGTGTCTGTCCAGAGCATCCCTTACTCACCGGTGGTCCCGGAGGACCGGGGGGCCCTGTATCACCTCGGGGACCCAGAGCACCCTGCAAAAGAAGAAGACTCAGCACCACGGAACTTGCTCCCCGCGACGGGCCCCGCTTTCTCCCCTGGGAGCACATTAGAAGCTGCCCTGCCGTCCCCATCCCTCCCCAGCACTCACCGGTGAGCCTTTGGAGCCCTTCTGCCCCAAGGGTCCCTGCGAGGAAGAGAAGAGAGAAGAGGGGCACTGGCCGGGCACGCAGCGATCCCATGGCAGCTACCCCCGACCCCTCCCTGGGACTCGGGCTCCCCCCTGCCCCTCTCACCCTCCCGTGGACGAAGCCCCCAGGGGTCTGCGGGGGAGTTAAGGGCAGGAGACCCTTGGTGAACCCACACAGCGCAGGCAGATACTCACCGAGAGCCCGGGGGGGCCGGGGGGCCCTGTGGGGCCAGTGGGTCCAGCCAGACCCTGTGGGTAGAGACAGCATCGGCCCCGTGCTCGAGGGGGCTGCGCCCCATCAGCTCCTGTACTTTGTCTCCCCCCACATTCACCCAGCCCCTGAGCTCAGGGGAGACACCAAATACTCACAGGGTCTCCTTTGGGTCCCGGGGGGCCCTGGATGCCCGGGAGCCCCTGGTCTCCTTTCTCCCCCATCTCTCCTGGCGGTCCAATGAGCCCAATCAGTCCAGCGTGGCCCTGGGGGCGAAGGGCAGCGTCAGGCAGCCCCCTCCCCAGGACCAGGGGGGCTCGGGGATGAGTCCGGGGTGAGGGATCCCAGCTCCTGCACAACTGTCACCTCGTCTCACCTTATCTCCCTTGTGGCCGGGGTCTCCCTTGAGGCCAGGCAATCCCACGGGACCCTGCAAGAGGCCAAGAGGGTGTCACTCACCCTGGACTGTGCCCAGCTCAGATCACCCGTGCCCAGGGCTCGCTCACCCTGACCTACCAGGGGACCGGGTGGTCCCGCTTGTCCTGGAGCCCCCAGCAGACCTTGTTCACCCTGGAAGAGACTCGGTGTGGGAGAGGGTCCCGAGGCCAAGCCCCCACAAAACACCCCTCCAAGCTGCGACCCCTCAGGCTGCAGCCATCATGCCCGAGGGGACGTCCCCCAGCTGCAGCCGGCCGGGGCTTTGAGGACACGGGCAGCCCTGCATCGGCACGGGAACATCCTCCCCGCAGCCCCCGACTCACGGCAGGACCGGGGATCCCACGCAGTCCTTCGGAGCCCGGCCGTCCGGGTGGCCCCTGTGCCCCCACAGGGCCTGTCTTCCCGGATGGCCCCTCAGTGCCAGGCTGTCCCTGGGGACAAGAGGACAGACAGAGCTGAGGCTGGCACCCCTCGGGACCCACCTCTCTGGGCGGGTCTGGTCCTGCCCCAGGCTGGTGGAAGCGCGAGCCTCTCCTTATCGAGGGGTGTGGGTTTGGGGCGTACCGGTCACCGCTCACCTTGGCACCTTTCTCGCCCTGACGGCCCTCACGCCCCATCGGTCCCACGGGCCCCTGGACGAGGAAACAGACACCGGGAGCTGCGCGCTGGCCGGGGCCAGCCCCTCTCGCAGTCCCACTTCACCCCATGCTGTCCCTCCCCATCTCACCCTTGCCCTTCCCCTACTCACCCTCCGTCCGGGGGGACCCGGGGGACCCGGCTCCCCTGATGCGCCTGGCGGACCCTGAAACGAACCCAGTGGGAGTTTGGGGTGAGGGCAGAGTCCCACAGCCAGGACTGGGGGAAGCGTGGAGGGCGAGGGATGCGTAAGAGCCCCGGGAAGCAACACGGCTCAGCTACAGCCCCTCGAGCCCCCCAGCCCAGGGTGGTCCCACTGGGAATGTAACCCCCTTCCTGCAGCCATGATAACCCCCAGCTGCCGCACTCACCGGCAAACCGGGGTCCCCACTGTCACCCTTCTCTCCAGCAGCTCCGTCCAGACCCTGTGACACAGGGGAGGGTGAGCACTCACCCAGTCGACATCCCCCCCCCCCCAAGACCACCCCTGGGCTGTCGGGACACCGGGAAGCACCGGCGAGGCGGAGTGGGGAGAGAACCGCGGTGTCCTGGAACCTCCCAACCCCATCACCACCCCAGGGTGACAGTAGCAGGTGACATCGGAGCACCGTGGGGGGACGTGGGGGCTGGCTCCAGCCCTGGGGAAGCCCCCAGGAGTGAGGTTGCTTCTGCTCTGCGGCCCCTCTAAGGGGTGAGCAGGGGCTACTCACCGGCACGCCGGGGTCTCCGGGGGGGCCGGGATCACCAGGGAAGCCGATGGGACCCTGCAGAGAGAATGGGACACGAGCGTGGGAGTGGGAGGGAGCCCCAGACCTTCTGTGTGCTGGGAAAGCAGAGGCAGGGAAAGGGTTTAGAGCCTGCCGGGCTATCGGGGGGGGATGTGGGGGCTTGGGGCAGTGTCCCCCTGCCTCTCCGTGCTCACTCCTCCCCTTACCAGGTTGCCTTTGGCTCCATCCTCTCCCGGTGGGCCCTTCTTGCCAGGGGGTCCAGCTGCTCCTGACTGCCCCGCGTCTCCCTTCTCCCCCACATCTCCTTTCACGCCCTGCAGAGGGACGGGGGGGTCACGTCAGAGCAGGGAAGGGGCAGTTGGGGCAGTAAAATGTTCACCAGGAGCTCTGCCTGTGCCTTCTGTGGCCAGCGAGAGCAGGATCTGGGCCCTACTCTCCTTGCCTTGTCCCCTAAAAGACACCCCCTTCCCCCCTGTGATACTCACGGGTGGTCCAGGCTCCCCCGGGGCTCCGGGATTTCCCGCTTCGCCCGGCTCGCCCTGGGCGAGAGAAAAGCAACAGGGCAGATGCTGCCGGGTGCTGGGTGGTGCGGGCAGCTCTGCCCAGCCCCAGCACCCAGACTGAGACCCGCACCGCCCTCCCGAACACGGGCTTACCTTTTCTCCCACGGCACCCGGCTGTCCCACACCGCCCGGCATTCCCTGGGGGCCCTAAAGGCAAGAGAATGGGGGGTACCCAACGTTGGGGGCAGCCCCTGCATCCAGCAGCCCCCGCCGAGCCCCTCCAGGGCCATACTCACCTCAGCACCGCTGGGTCCCTGTGGCCCACGGGGTCCCGGCGCGCCGGGGGGGCCCTGTGGGGAGTACAGAGAGGGGTCAGACTGCAAAGGGCAGCTGAGCCATGCAGCTCCCACAGGAGAGGGAGATGTGGGAAGCTGGAGACGGGGCAGAAGGAGGCGGAGGGGGAGCGGTGGGCACGCAGAACGGGACGGCCGCGGGGTTTCCTTACCATGGGGCCAACGTCTCCGTTCTCGCCCTTCTCGCCCGGTGGGCCCGGCATGCCCTGCGGGGAGCATGGGTTAGCCTGGGGGGTCTGGAAGCTCCACAGGCAAGGCAGAGGGTGCCCTGGCTCAGGCAGGCTGCGCGGAGCCTGGAGTCGTCGTGTCCCTCGTCCCTCCTGTCCTGGCAGACCCAAGCCCACGCCCCTCCGCTCCTTACCTGCAGGCCAGGGGGGCCGCTTAGGCCAAGGTGACCCCGCGATCCCTCATCTCCTTTCTGTCCAAACATCCCCTGCTGCCCGCGGCGCCCCGGCTCTCCGTCCGCTCCCTGCAAAGGGAGAGGTTGGGATGAGCGCTGCCTGCCCCACAGAAACCCCAATGTGTGGGGTGGAAGGGCAGGGAGGGGAGCCAAGAGGGGAGGTGGGGTTCAGTCGAGGGAATAAACAGGGTGGGAAGGGTGCTCGGCAGCTACTCACCGCGGGGCCGGGGTGCCCAATGGGTCCCTGGATTCCTGTCGGTCCCGGGGGACCCTATGGGACAGGAGCACCCCCATAAGGTTAGGGCAGCCCCCAAACATCTCCTGCCTCGCTGCTCCTGCCTCCCCCTGCTCCCGGAGCTGCTCTGCCCCTCGGAGAACCCCACCCTCCCAGGCAGAGCAGCCCCTCGGCACTCACCACCTCGCCCTTGTCGCCTTTGCTGCCCTTCTGTCCGGGAAGCCCCATCTCGCCCTGCCGCAAAGAGAAGATGGTGAGAGCCCGCGGCCAGCGAGAGACGTCGAAGAGGGAGTGCTGGCAGCCAGGGAAAGCTGCCATGGCTGGGGAGCCACGGCCAAGGAAATCCCAGCACCGGGGAAACCTGCCACCACCTGGGAAGCAGTGCCAAGGAAGCCTGCCAGGACCAACAGCCCGCTGCCGCCTGGGGAATCCCCGCTCCCGGGAAGCCACAGGGAAACCTGCCCCATCCCAGAGGTCCTCCAACCCTGGGACGTGCCCTCTGCCAGGGGACTTGTCCCCAGCGCCCGTCCCGGGGTACGTTCCCTCTACTGTCGGTAGCGAAGTATGAAGGAGCCATTGCTGGAGGTGCTGACTTACGTCCCCCCGACTTACCTTGTCCCCGTCTTCTCCGGCAGGGCCGGTGGGTCCGCCCGGACCCGGTAGCCCCACGGGACCCTGGATCCCGTCATGCCCGGCCGGACCCATGGGACCCCGCTCGCCCTGCAGGCAGGAAGGGGAAGGGCTGAAAGCAGGGCTGGTCGGGACCCACGGGAGACACAGCTCGTCCCAGCGCTGCCCCACACCTCCTCCCTCACCCCACACACCCTCTCGCACCTACCGGGGAGCCCTTCTCGCCAATGGGACCAGGGGGGCCCTGTGCACCCCCCCGGCCCGGCAGTCCAATGCCTCCAGCAGCCCCCGTGGGGCCTCGCTCTCCGGGGGATCCCTGGGGAGAAGAGAGAGGTGGGGTGGAGGGAAGAAGGCCCTGGCAGTCTTCCTCCTCTCCAAAGAAACCTTTCTCTTTATCAACTAGGATTTTAAGCAGGGTGGCAAAATTGTTCCCCAAGGAGTATATATATTCCAAGGGAAACCCCAAAACTCTGGATAACTCCTCAAATGTCACGATGCTTTGTACTCACCGTGGGTCCAGGGGGACCAGGGGGACCTTCCCCACCCTTCAAGCCAGGTGGACCCTGTAGGAGGGCAGGGAAGATGGTTAGAAAGGACCCTACTCCCCTTTCCCTAGGACCGTAACAGGCTGTGTCCAAGCCTGGGACAGCACTGACCGTCTCTCCAGGTGCCCCCCGTGTGCCAGGAAAGCCGTGAATGCCTGGGGGGCCGCTCTTACCGGGGATGCCAGTGGGGCCAGGGTCACCCTGCAAAGTGGAGAGCAGCAGCAGAGAGCTTTGCTCCGTCCCCACCAAGCCAGGGAGAGCCCTCGTGCCTTGCAGAGCTCAGAGGGGACCCAGTCCCGCTTGGCTCAGGCTTGTGGAGGTCCGGGTGAGCGGTCGGACCCCCGGCACGGCTCCTACCTTGGCTCCTTCTCGGCCAGCAGCTCCGGGCAGGCCCTGTTCCCCTGGGGGGCCAGGGGGGCCTGGGTGCCCCCTCTCGCCCACAGGTCCCGTCTCGCCTGATTTACCCTGTGGGGAGAGAGCAGGGTGAGCATCTGGGGGTCCCTCCATCCCACCGGGCTCGCTTCAACACAAACACCTCCTGCCTCCATCCCCAGCACTCACCTGGGGTCCCACCACCCCTGTGGGGCCAGGGGGGCCGGTTTTGCCATGAAACCCCTGCAGAGGAGAGAGGGGTTAATGCCAGGTATTGCCAGGTGACCCCTGCCAAGGCAAGGGAGGCAGAGGACCCACCGGCTCGCCACGCTGTCCCGGGTGTCCTGGCAAGCCGTCCTTCCCGGCGGGACCCTGGGCAGGAGCAGAGGTAACGGGGTGAGGGATACAGGCTGCGTGGCTGGGCTCCCCCCTCTGCTGCCTGCACCCCACAGGGCGCAGCGGGAGGAGGAGGACGTGCCAGCCCGACTCTGTGTCCCACACCATCTCAAGCACAGGCAGGACCATGTGCAGACATCACCACTTACAGGGGGACCTTTCGTGCCCGGGAAGCCATTGGGTCCCTGCGGACCTTGGGGACCCTGTGGGAGGGAGAGAAAACCCACGGTCAGCAGCAGAGGGGCTTTCCCCACGGCCCTGCAGCGCCCAGACCCTCTCCCCATGCCTGGCACCCTGTTTTCCCCATGCTTGGTCCCTTCCCGGGGTGCCTTTGCAGGATGACACCCCTCCTCTGTGCCTCGACCACCCCCCACTTACCTTCTCTCCCACCACGCCAGGGGCCCCGTCATGGCCAGGGTCTCCCTGAGGAGACAGAAACAGGCTGAGGGCAGCAGCGAAGACCCCCACCCTCCCCACCGCTGTGTGTCAGACCCACTGCCAGCACCCACAGCCAAGGAGCCCTGAGCACAGCAGAGAGACGGGGACGTGGGGGACAGCGGGGACCCCGTGGCCAGGCTCCCACCTACCTTCGGACCGGGTTTCCCCGTGGGACCGGGCAGACCTCGCTCCCCTGGAAGGCCCTGTGCAGGCAGGAGGCAAAGAGCGGGTTGAGAAGGTATGGGGCAGGGAGTGGGGCTGGAAGTGGGGTGAGAAGATGTGGGGCAGGGAGTGGGGCTGGAAGTGGGGTGAGGAGCAGGGAGACAGGGCTGGAAGTGGGGGGTACAGGGCAGGGAGCGGGGCTGGGAGTGGAGTGGGGAGCTGAGGGACAGGGATGGGAGTGGGGCAGGGAGCCGGGAGGGACACGGCTGGCCCCAGGGTGATTCCCATGGGATACAGACAGAAGTTTGGGATCTGGTCGCCGTGGGTTACAGTGGTCCCCAGGGTCTGGTTGCTGTGGGAAACGACTGGCTCCAGCCTAATTGCCATGGGATACCGGCAGGCTGCGGAGCGTGTTGCCGTGGGATACGGCAGACCCCAAGCTCTGTTGCCATGGGTTACAGCTGGCCCTAGGATGGTTGCCGTGGGATACAATCCACCCGGGAATGGTTGCGGTGGGATGCAGCTGGACCCCAGGGTGGTCACGGTGGGATACAGCTGGGCCTGTGGTAGTCACCGGCCACGGCACATGGGGTGATTCCTGTCACCCCCAGCTTGGGGCCGGGGCTGTGGTTACTCACCGGGGGCCCTCGCTGTCCCGTCTGCCCAGCCTGGCCGGCCTTGCCCTGCGGGGAAAGAGGAGGTGGTGGGGAGAGCAGTGCATGGGGCAGCCCCCCACTCGCCCACGCTCCCCCCACATTCCCCCCCGAGGGGACAGAGCGTGCCCAAGCGCGTTTGCAAGAGGGCATGTAGCATGGGAACTTAGCGGGCCACGGAGCTGGGTCCCTTCCCCGGCTTTGAGCTCAGCCCAGCCCCTCTCTGGCTCACAGAGGGGGTGGCAGAGCAGGATGTAGGGGACAGGGAATGGCCCAGAGGGATGGGACAGGGTGACACAGCGAGACAGGGCTGACTCACCCTCTTGCCTTTCTCTCCTGCCAGCCCCAAGGGACCCTGGAAGCCAGCAGAGCCCTAAGGAGAGAGAGGATAAGTGATAACCCAGGGCCAACAAGGCACCTGGGGTCCCGGGGACACCCCAAAGGCTCCCCTGCGCTCACCTTGGGGCCCTGGCGCCCAGGATAGCCCGGGAGACCTGGCACTCCCAGCTTGCCCTGCAAGGGAGAGAGCAGAGTTGAGCCGCGGGCTACGAGGGACGCGGGGACGGGGACACAGGGCTCCCCTCACCTTCTCGCCTGCAGGGCCAGGAGCACCCGGTTCCCCCATGGGACCCGTCTGCCCCTTCAGCCCCTCGGGGCCGTCTTCGCCTCGGGGGCCCAGCAGGCCCTGGTCACCCTGGAACGGTAACACAGAGGTGCGGGGAGCACGCTGCCAGGGGGACAGGGCTTCTCCCTTGGGTCCCCAGCTGTCCCCCCAGACAGACCCGTCCCCCCCTTGGCTCCATGCCCCCCCCACTACCACCCCGAATCCTGCAGCCAGCCAGCAAAACCCCACGGGGCTTCGTGGCACCTGCAGCCAACCCACACAGCCTTGACGAGGAGACCCCCCACCAACTTCCACCCCGGGGACCTCACTTACCCTGTCGCCCTTGGGGCCCATGTCCCCCTTAAAGCCGGGGAATCCATCTTCTCCCTGAACAGAGGCACGTTTTGCGGGGCTGAGATTGCGTTAGCCCTGGCGCAAGCCCCAAATGGGGTCACAGCGTGGGGCTGAGCCCCAAATCCCAATACAGAGGGGCTGCCCCCAGCTGCAGCCCAGGCGTCCCCCCACCCACAGCTATCTCAGGGCAGGGATGAGTGCCTCCCAACACCAGGGACCCATGGCTACCGTAGGACAAGGACCCCCGTCCCCTGCTGTCCCCTCTCCCCGACACCTCTTACCTTCTCCCCTTTGCTGCCCTTCAGGCCCCGCACGCCAAAAGCTCCCTGCAGAGACACAGAGGGGTTGGAGGGAGGACCCCAAACCAGAGGACACTGCCTGACCCCCCCCACTGTACTCCGGCAGAGCCCGGCAGAGGGGGAAGTTGTGCTTACCTTCACCCCACGGGGTCCAGGATAGCCAATGGGACCAGGGGCACCCACAGGGCCCTGGGGACAGAGAGAAAGTCAGCAAAAATGGGATTCCCGCCTTGGAAAGAGGACCCCTTCCTCCTGCCCAGGGCATGAGGGGGGGACGAGCCCCTTACCTGGAGGCCCTTCTCTCCGGCTGGCCCTTCTCGGCCGGGGTGACCCTGCAGGGACACACAAGAGGGTGAGCCCCAAGCTGGGACGGTGACGCTACCCTGTGGTCTCCGCTCCACCAGGGACCAGAGTGACCCCACAGCCCCTCGCCGGTACTCACCGGGGGCCCGTCGGCCCCAGCCACACCGTGTATTCCCGGCTTCCCCGGCAGGCCCTGGGCAAGAGGAGGACGTGTGGGGACACAGAGGGACTGGGGTCACCCCTGCGGCAGGTCCACCACCCACTCAGAGATGGGGCAGCTCTGGACGCCCCCATCCACTCTGGGTTCTGACTCACCTTCTCCCCTGGCAGCCCGACGGGGCCCTGGGGGCCGGGCAGACCCTGTGAGAGAACAGACCTGGATGCTGGGAAGGGGCTGAGGGAACACCCGAGCCCCCAGCCCCGTGGGGACACCCCGCTGGTCCCCCATCACCTCCATGTACCTGTGGACCGGGGTTCCCTTGCTGTCCCGGGGGTCCCGGCTCCCCGTGGATTCCCTGGGGGGGCAGAGAAAGTCCTTTAGTACAGCAAAAAACCTCCTCAGACCCCAGGATGTGCCACTCTGACCCTCACTGCACCCCCGTGCACCCTCCTGGCCCACGCACCCCACGAGGGCACGTGGCAGCTCTTGCCCCAGCCCTGCCTCCCCCTCCCTGGAGCACCCCGGTCTCTTGCTGGCTAATTCGGGCTGGGTGCTCCCAAGGGGGGCCCCACTGACACCCACCACGTTGCCTTTGGGCCCTGGTGCTCCGTCGATGCCGCCGACACCCTGCGGAGGAAGGAGGGAGGGTCAGGGCGACGCTGCGCCCCAAGGTGACGCCGCACCAAGGACGATGCTGTGCCCAGGCTGACGTGTGACAGAGAAAAATCCCCTTGGCCCGAGGTGGGGACAAATGGACAGACAGACAGGCAGGAGCAGTGTCTCATACCGGTGGTCCGGGGGGCCCAGGGGAGCCGCGTGAGCCGATCAGGCCTCGCATACCCTAGGGCCAAGGACAGAGGGGTCAGTGGAAGCTCAGATGGCAGCACTGACCCCAGCAACCCATATTCCCCGGGGTGGAGGAGTCCAGTGCCCAAATCTCTCCTCCAAAAAGCCACGGGGAGAAAGCCGGGGGCCAAGCTTGCCCCCCACCGCTCCTGGGGCTGGGGAAGAAGCCAGGCCAGGCTCCCGGTGCCGGCAGCAGGTACTTACGGGTTCCCCAGGCTGCCCCCGAGGTCCCGGGAGGCCATCCGAGCCCTAGAGAGGACAGAGCGGAGCTGAGCATGTCCCGCCAACACCAGCAGGGCCTGATCCTTTCCCATCCCTCCCCACACTCCTCACCCGGGCGCCTTTCTCCCCAGGGGGGCCTGCTGGTCCTGGCTTCCCCACGTCACCCTGTAGAAAAGAGAGGGTGAGGTGGCGTGCGGATGGTGGTGGCAGGAAGGGACACAGCACGGTCCCACTTACCCTATGGCCCTTCTCGCCCGGCAGCCCCGGCAGCCCGTCGAAGCCCCTGTCACCCTGTGGGGTAGGACAGGCGTCAGGCTGAGGCCACGTCACCCCCTGCTGCACAAGGACCCGGGTGTCCTGGCCCCCCAGCCTGCTGCCAGCACCGATACCACCCCACGCATGAGACCTTGGGTCCGGTTTCCCCCGGGATACCCCTGGCACCGTCCGCTCCAGCGCGACCCTGCAAGACAAGTCGAGGGAGTGGGAAGGGGCCCGAGGCTCAGAACCCCTCGGGACAGGGATGGGAAAGGGGCACCCTGGCATGTGACAGCGGACCAGGACATTTGGGGGAGGCAAAACCCGAACCCTCAGTGCTTACCCGTCTGCCCGGTTTCCCCGGCGGCCCCGATGGTCCCTGCATTCCCCGGGGACCCTGATGGAGAAGAGGGGAAGACGTCAGGGCCGGGCTTGCCTGCAGCCTTGCCAGACCTCTGCCAGGGGCATAACCCCGCACGCCCTCTCCTCGCACAGCCCAGCCCGAGCAAGACTCACCCGTGGCCCCATGTCCCCCGCGTCTCCTTTCAGGCCCGGGTGTCCAGGTAGACCCTACAAAAACAGAAGAGCGTGGAGACCCCACCATGAGCGTTTGCTCGATGCAGAGATGTGCCCGACAAAGTGCATCTTAGTGGGGTGGGCACCCCGCAGCAGCCCTCACACCAGCCGTACTCACCAGCGGTCCCGGGCGGCCGGTCAGCCCCATGGGACCTGGGGGACCCTTCATGGCAAGCTGGGGAGAGAAGGGAGGAGAGGCATGAGGGGGAGTGGGGAGGCTGGGCAGGGGGGCTGGTCGCAGGGGTCCTTACCTTCGCCTGCTGCAGGATCGCTTGGGCTTGGGCTTCTTGGAAAGAGACGGTGGGACCCTTGAGGGAGTCTCCGCCAAACTGGAACTGGGGGGGGAAGGAGCAGGGTGAGGGACAAGGGGAGGCACCGGGCCCCAGCCCTGGGGACAGCCAGCTCTGTGTCACCTAGAGAGCTGTCCCCCACCAGACTCTGCGGGGAGCAGGCGGAAGGGTCCCCGAGGGCCCCATCCTGCCCCAGCACTTACCGGCAACATGATCATGGTCCCCGCCGGGCCGCGGATCCCGTCAGCTCCCGGCAGCCCCGGCCGTCCCGCGGGACCCTGGCGGAGGGGAAAGGGGAGATAAGCAGTCATCGCGCCGGCAGAAGCCAGGCTGTCAGGTCAGGGCTTGCAGCTCCATTGCCCCGCGCGCACGCCGGCATGCACCGGCAGGAGCGCTGGGATGCCTGCAGCCCCAGCCCTGGCTGCGAGGCAGCTCTGGCCCCATCACAGCCCTTCCCAACTGCTCTGTACCTGATCTCCAGGGTCCCCGGGCAGCCCTGGGAGCCCCGGTGGTCCCAAGGGACCTGTTTCCCCCTGCGGAGAACATGGAGGCATGTTAACGCTTTGGTGTCACTAATCCCTCCCCACAGCAGCCCCTCGCTCCTCACCACAGGGCCTGGCGGTCCCGGCGGCCCCTCAAATCGCCGACCCTAAAGGAGAAGAGAGCAAGCCCCGTCCTGTGAACCATCTCAGATGGGTGGCCCTGGGGTGCCGCAGAGGGCTGGGGACCACACGTCCCCAGGGGGGCCGTGCCCCACTCACCGGCTCCACGATGGCTGGCTCGCCCTTCTCCCCCTTCAAGCTGGGCTCCTGCAAAACACCGGAGTGAGGTGAAACGGCCGAGAGCTGGGCTGGGGTGAAGGGCTCCAAACTGCCTACGTGGCCCCTGGACCCCATACCGTGGCCCCAGCTCGGCTGGCCGTAGCTGGGGGGGGAGGTCCCGGTCCTCATCCCCAGCGTTACCTGGGGAGCCTGGATCACCGTCTCCTCCCGCTCGGCAGGGCCAAACCGCTCCCGGCTCGCAGTGTCCCCGTCATAGTAGTCCTCATAGCCTGGCAGCTCCCTGCTGTCAGCCCCAGTGACTCCATCCTCCTCAAGTTCAAGCACAAGCTCCTCACCAGTGTCCTAAGGGAGGGGGGAGATGCTGGGGGTGCGAAGGGGGGGGGACCTCCCCTGCCTGCTCCAGGCCCCAGCCCTGGTGCTACCTCGAAGGGGTCAGTGCCGTTCAGGGTGACGCTCACGGTGGTGGCAAGGCTGGAGGGGACCAGCGGCAGGGAGCTCTCCTCCGCGGACGGTGTCGGTGTGGGCACGCTGGCCTTGGGCGATGCGGAAAGGGCGCAGGGTGAGGAAAGGAGCGCTGCGGCAGAGGGAGGTGCTGGCCCATGACCCATGTGGGGTCCCGCAGGCCGGCAGGGCCAGGGGATGCCCTGCTTTTGGGGGGGGGGGGGGCCACGGTCGGACTCGGGACATCCCCACCCCACCACAACCACTGCCTGGCTTTGGGACACCGGAACTGTTCCCTTTTTGGAACAAGGCACCGGGACTCCCATTCCTCAGGGACAGCTGGCTCGCAGCAGTGCTGGGGCAGAGGGGAAGGCGAGCCAGGGCTCAGCAGCTGCTGCTCCCAGGCACAGGGGCGGCCGTTCCCCCCCCCCCACACGCCAGGGCCGCACAGCGCCTGGCTCCAAGCAGCACCTGGAGCACAGCCACCCCTCGCCGGGTCTCTCCGGCCCGGCTCAGCCAAGGCTGACTCATCGGCAGGAGGGGCCACCGTCCCCAGGCCGCCCTTGGCCAGCACCGCCGTTCCCAGCTGCAGCCATGACCCATTTCCAGAGCCAAAGGGGCCAAAGGCAGAGGCGGGGGGCTGCCTCCTGCCCTGCCCCGGCGTCTCCACCCAGGGGATCCCCACCGGCTCCCGGGACACGCTCCGCAAGGCCAGGAGCCGTGGGGATGGCTCAGTCCCAGGTGCCAGCGGGATCGGCATCCTTGTGGGGATGTGCTGGCCGCCCGGGCTCTCCCGAATCCCGGGGAGGAGCCGTTCTGGCCAGAGCCCTGCAGTCACATCCAACAGACTCAAAGGTCCGGCTCCACGGGGGCCAGAGCGGCTGAAGCCAGCCTGCTTTGTCCCAGACCATGCAAAGAGGAGGCTGGGAGTCGCTCTGGATGCAAGAGGCCGCGTGTGGCACGGCACAAGCTTTGTGCACAGACACAACCAGTTCTGGGATGCATCTGGGTCCGCCTCAGGTCATGCACACCCGGAGCCGCTCTGCATTTAAGCCAGATTTGGGTCCCGGCTGTCCCGTCTCAGCATGAGGAGCCAAGCCGTGGCACGGCACTGGCCGGCGGGCACTGGCGAGCTGCGGAGCGGGCACGCCGCAGCCAAGCACAAGCAGCAGGTTAGCAGAGCTGGGTTAACCGGGGTGGGTTAAGCAGCCGCAGAGGCAGGTTAGTCGCGTTCTCTACCTGGCTGGCTACAACGGAGGGCACAGAGGCCTCGTGCTGCTCCAGCAGCTCCTTGTTCCTCTTCTTCTTGCCCTTGCCCTTGCGCTTGCCTTTCCCCTTTCCCTTCTTGCCCTTCCTACGTGGGGAGGTGGTGGGCTCTGGGCCGCTCTGCAAGGGGCAGCGCAGACACCGGCGGGGAGAGAAACACAGGCGTCACGGGCCCTGGCAGCTCCCCCCACGGTGACACCATGCCTGGCAGCATCCATGTGGGCTGCCCGGCAGGGTGGGGGCTCCCGAAGGTCCCCCCCCAGCCTTTCCCCTTCCCAGCTTGGGTGCCTACCTCCTCCGGGAAGGGGGCCAGGAGGGGGTAGAGCAGGGGCTGGTCGCAGCCTGGCATGTAGAGCTGGCAGTAGGAGCGGGCGGCCTCGGGGTCAGCCACGATCAGCAGCTGCTGGACATCACCCTGCAGCAAAGGAGAAGCAGGGAGCATGAGGGAGTGGGTTTTCTGCCCCCCCATATCCACACCCCGGGCCGGTTAGTTGCCCACGCACACCCCGGACATGCGTGCAAGTGCCGGTGCTCATGGCCAGCTCTGTCTGGGCGGCAGCCGGCTGGTCCGTGGGTGGCTCGGGACAGCCAGCGTGGACACCCCCTCAGCCGAGCAGAGGGTGCAGGGGGCGGCGAGGGGACAAAGGGACCCTTGTCTGCCTGCTGGGGACAAAATGGGCGGGGGGGGGCCAGCCCCACTCGCCTCGCTGCCTCAATGCCGTCTCTTTGCCCATGGCCCGACATTTGCAGTGGGCAGGAATGCAAGGAAGGGAACCAGGTCACCCCATGGGGACGGGGACACCCCATGGGGACAGAGAGCAGCCCCCAGTGCAACTGGGGCCTCTACCGACCGCGGCAACTGGGTCCCCCCCTTCCCCAGACCCCTCGCTACCAGGGCAAGGGTGCTGCGGGACAGCCAGAGGCTCTGGCACAAGGATTTGGGGAGGGACTCACCTCGAACACCTCCTCGTCCAGGAGGCGGGCCCCGAAAATCGTCACCCCCTCGGTGCTAACAAGGGGCTGAGGTCCCCGCTCCAGCGGCAGCGTGGCGAGGAGGTGGCAATCCACCAGCAAGGAGACGTTGGTGCCCTCCACGGCCAGCGCCACGCGGTGCCACCTGCGGAGACGGGACTCGGTCGCAGCGAGAGGGGTCGGAGAGACCCCCTGTCACCCCCCGACACTCACCTGCCGTCGGCCAGGTTGACCCTGCGGAAGACAGGGTACTGCTCGGGGGCCGGCCGCCCCTCCTGGTCCTCATAGAGGAAGACGGGTGAGAGTCCGATCTCCATGCCCAGCTGCTGCACGCCTCGCTCGTCGTAGATGGAGAGCAGGAAGGCTTGTCCTCCGCGCCGGGCACGCACTGTGGCCAGGATGGAGAAGTCCTCGGGGAAGGAGCCATCTGTAGCAGGGAGGAAGGGGGGCAGCCATCAGGCTAAGCCCCCCCCCGCTGAGCCCCGAAAGGGGATGCTCGCCCTTGGAGCTGCTTGGTTTGCACCCCGTGATGGGCTCGGTGGCCCCGCGGCCGCCCAGTGCCGTACCGGGGAAGAGCTGCCGGGTGGGTGCGCTGAGCTGGGTGCGGTTGTCCACGCGGAAAGCGAAATCGGGGTCTTCGGTCCCCGGGCGCTGCGGACAGATCCCGGCGGTGACGGAGATGCCATCCCGGCCATCCTGCATGCCCAGCGTCTGCAGCACATCCACGGGCAACGCTGCGGGGCGAGCGGGGACCCTTCAGGGGATGGGGACCCACCGGAGACACCCCGGCTGTTCTCCATGCCTCCAGCTGGGGACCGCAGCCACATCCCCATCCCCCTGCCTGCCTCCTGCCAAGCCAGGCCGGCCCGGTGCCAGGCAGCTGTGTGGGCCCAAGGTCCGGTCCCGCAGCCGCCAGATTCCTTCACCGCATTCCTCCGCCCCCGGCCCTGCTCTGCACCCCACAGCACGGGTGCACCCCGCGGGGCGGGAGGGCTCCGTCACCCACGGGAGACCCCCGTCATCCCTAAGCGCAGCCCGGCTGCACCCAACTGGGAGCGTGGGGAGAGGGTTGGGGGTGCTGCCCTCTCTCCGCAGGGAGCCGGACCCCAATCATCGGCTGCGCCCGGGCACGTGGAGGGTTAATCCGGCACAGCCAGGTGTGCAGGGGGGCGTGCGGGCTGGGGGTGATGACTGCAGCTACATCAGAGAGCACCGGGGGGGGCCCCCACCCCGGGGCAGCAGCCACCCTCCCTGCCGGAGAGGCCTGTCCAGGCAGGCCAGGCAGGGGGATCCGGGGCGGGGTGGCAATTCCTCCTGGGGCTCCCCAAGCTGCTCCCAGCCCCCCCGGCCCGGCTGGGGCACCCCAAGTATGAGTGTGGGTACGGCAGGACAGGGCCAGGCTGGGAACGGGCTGACCCTGCACAGGCCGAGCCGTCTCTCAGGCCCTCCTGACCCCGGCACATGGGTCCGGCTTCCTGCCGGTGCTCTCCGGGGAGAGCCGTCACCCGGCCATGGCGTGCCGGGGTGTGTGTGGGGGGCCCTCCCCCCCCCCCCCCCCCCCGGGCTGGGAATCCCCGGTACAGGGCTGGTGGGTGGCCCTGGAGTGGCTGTACCGGCCAAGCCCCTCCAGACGCCAGACCCGGGCGTGTGCGGCGTGGGGGGCTCGGGGAGCTAGGGGGGGACGGGGGTGCCAGCAGCTCGACACCGCTCTTGGTAAAGCCAAGGGGTAGGGTGCAGCGAAGCCAGCGGGAGCGGGGTGAGGGGGGCCCCCACGGCCCCCCACGGCCTCTGGGAGCCCGCGCCGGTGCTAATCCTCATTATTCACGCTCCAGGTGCTCCCCCAGACCCCCCCCGCCCCCCGCTGCCCCCTGGCCAGCCAGGGGACCCAGGCATCCAGCTCCCCATCCCACCCGCACCCCCGTCCCGGAGGAAGCACCCCTGCCAGGGGACCCGGGGGGTGCACCCCCACCCCGGGGGAGCACCCTCGACCCACAGGGAGCACCCCCACCAACGATACAGGGGGAGCACCCCCAAGGGACCCACGGGGAACACCCACGCCCCGGGGCAGAGGGGTCCCTGTCACGGCTGTGCCATCCCACGGCCGGAGCCACGGAGGACCCCCAGAGTCCCATCTCGGCGGGTCGCCCCCAGGGGTGCCCCGCCCCCCCCCGAAATGCCGTGGCCCCCCCCCCCCCGGCCCTGTCCGTGGTGCTGAAGGCGGCGGGGCCCCCGGGGGGCCCCACGCGTGACAGCACCGGGGATCCCCGCGGGGACTCCCGCGTCCCCCCGGTCCCCACGCCGGGTCCAGGGCGCTCAGCCCGTCGGTTCCCCTCACCTCCCCGCGGAGCCGGGGGTTGGGGTGGTGGGGGTGGGGGGCGAGCGGGGACACGCGTGGGCGTGGGGTCCCCCCACCCGGTGCGCGTTACCTGCCCTGGCCGGGGGCAGCCCCTGCAGCACGGCGAGGAGCGCGGCGAAGAGCGCGGCGGGGACCGGGCGACCCTCCATACCCGGCCCGGCGGGTGCCCGGTACCGGAGCTCGTAGCCCGCCCTGCCCGCTCCAGGCTCGTCGGGGCTGCGGGGAGGGGAGGGGAGGGGAGGAGAGGGGAGGGGAGGGAAGGGGAGGGGAGGGGAGGGGAGGGGAAGGGAGGGGAGAGGTGGGGAAAGGAGGGGAGAGGAGGGGAGGACCGGCCCGCCGGGAGCCCCCGCCTCCCTCCCGGCCCGGCCCAACGGGCGGGCCCCGGGACCGCCACCGGAGGGGGGGGGGTCCCGGCTGCGAGCTCCCACCGCCCCGAACGGTGCCGGGGGCCGACGAGATTCCCCAGGCCCGCAGCGAAGTTTAGGGGTGCAGGGCCCCCCACCCTGCTCCCAGCCCCACAGAAAGATGGGGAGTTTAGGGGTGCAGACCCCCCCACCCCACTCCTAGCCTTGCAGCAAGGACAGTGGGTTTTGAGGCGCAAAGCCCCCCACCCCACTCCAAGACCCACAGCAAGGACGGCGGGTTTTGGGGTGCAGACACACACCAATCCCCTCTCCCAGCCCCGCAGTGAGGTTTAGGAGGGCAGAGCCCCCCAATCCCACTGCCAGCCTCGCAGCAAGGGCAGTGGGTTTTGGGGTGCAGAGCCCCCCACCCTGCTCCCAGTCCCACGGCGAGGTTTCGGGGTGTACGGCCCCTGCCCCACTCCCAGCCCCACAGCAAGGATGGCGGGTTTTGGGGTGCAGAGACCCCCACCCTGCTCCCAGTCCCGCAGTCAGGTTTAGGGGGGCAGAGTCCCCCACCCCACTCTCAGCCCCACAGCAAGGATGGAAGGTTTTGGGGCGCAAAGCCCCCCACCCTGCTCCCAGCCGCACAGCAAGGACAGGGAGTTTTGGGGTGCAAAGCCCCCCAACCCCACTTCCATCCCCACACCAAGGCTGAGGATTTTGGAGCGCCCATCCCCACAGCAAGGCTGGGGGGTTCAGGGGACCCCCCCACCCCACTCTCAGCACCAAGGCTGGGGATTTTGGAGCACCCATCCCCACAGCAAGGCCAGGGAGTTTGGGGGACCCCCCACCCCACCCCGCGGTGCAGCTGCCGTTCAGCCGGGCTGGCCCCCGGGGCCCGGCTGGCCGGAGTCGCCCCATTGCCTCATCGCCTGAGTCACGGCCGCTCGGCTCCGCTCCCCCGGTTTTCCATTTCCCAGCAAATATTTACCGTCGTCTCTGCAGTAACAAGCCCCCGCGGATGCCCCCGGCCCCCCGAACCCAGCCTCTGCCCCCCCCCATCCCCTCCAGGCTCTGGGGGCAGCGCAGCCCCCTCCCCAACCCTCAGCCACCTTGTCCCAGCTCCCCCACGGACCCCCCCATGACAGGTTTGGAGGGCTGTGGGGTCCCCGACGGGCCCAGGGTGCAGGGTGGGCGCCTCGCTACAGGGCCGCAGCCATGCGTGCCATCGCCTGTCCCCCCCATCCCACGTGCCCCGCTGGGGGGGTCCCTGAGGGCTGCCGTGCCCCGTGCTGGCAGGCAGGGGAGGGGGCCGTGGCCCGGCGGACCCCCGTGCCCTCCCCAGGGCTGCCCCGAGGAGGCTGATCCTGCTCCCACGTGACGCCGGGTCCTGATCTCTTAAGAGACTTTGGACCAGAGGCCAGCGCAGCCATGGCCACCCCCGCGCCCCGCACCGTCCTCATCACCGGCTGCTCCTCTGGCATCGGCCTCGCCGTCGCCGTGAGGTTGGCACAGGACCCCCAGCAGCGCTTCCAGGGTGAGCAGCGGGGAGGGGACCCTTCCACGTTGTCCCGGGAGAGAGATCCACGACCCCACATCTGCCCCTGGCAAGGAGGGAACGGGATCCCTCCGGGATGGGACAGCGGGCCGGGGGGGGTGCGGGGTTTGGGGTCCCACCGCTCCGTGCTCACCCCATCCATCCAGCCCTGGAGCCTCTTTCTCCTCTCAGCCCCCAGGACTTGAAGTCCCGCGGTCCCAAGCTCGCAGACCCCCCCCTCAGCGCGCCGAGGCGTCCCTGTGCCCCCCACCCACCGCCCCGCCAGGCGGAGCAGAGCTGGGGACGTGGGGCAGCCCCACGGGGACACGGACAGCGCGAGCAGCGCGTGGCTGCGAGCGCACACGCACGTAACCGGGGCCGGCAGCACGCTCCCACCCGGATGGACACAGACGCGTGTGGTCCCCGCACATCCTCCTCGTTCCCGTGCCACCCGCTGTCACACACACACAGAGACGTGTGCGTCCCCACAACTCCGCTGCCCCACCACCGACCCCGTGCCAGGGCTGGGGATTACTCCTGGGGGGGGGATTAAAGGCCGTGTTACCAAAGCAGCTTAGGGAACGTCGTCCCGGCTCGACCTTCCGACCCCAGCTGGAATCCGGGATCCCCCTGATCGGGGCTGGGGCTCCCCGCAGTCATCGCCACCATGCGGGACCTGCGGAAGAAGGAGAAATTGGAGGAGGCGGCGGGACCGGCGCTGGGAAAGACGTTGAGCATCCAACGCCTGGACGTCTGCAGCGACAGCTCGGTGGCAGAGTGCATGGGGAGCATCCCCGGGGGACGGGTGGACGTGCTGGGTGAGCGGGGTGGGGGGTGTGGGGGGCCACACGGGGCAGCCAGGGGGGGTGAGGGGGGTGTCTCTGAGCCCACCCCCCGCCATGCCGCAGTGAATAACGCCGGCGTGGGGCACATCGGTCCCGTGGAGAGTATCAGCGTGGAGGAGATGAAGCGCGTCTTCGAGACCAACTTCTTCGGGGCCGTGAGGATGATCAAGGCCGTTCTCCCCGACATGAAGCGGCGGCAGAGCGGTCACATCGTGGTCATCAGCAGCGTCATGGGGCTGCAGGGTGAGGTGGGGGGGGGGTGGGTCTCACTGCAGGGGGGGGGGTCTCGCCGAGCTCAGCCCCTCTCCACCCGCAGGGATCATCTTCAACGACGTTTACGCCGCCTCCAAGTTCGCCGTGGAGGGATTCTGCGAGAGCCTGGCCGTGCAGCTGCTGCAGTTCAACGTCTTGTGAGCGTGAGGGGGCACGGGGGGGACCCCAGAGGGCCCAATGGTGGCTCTGGACCCCCACCCCGAGCACCCGCTCCGGCCCCGCAGTGTCTCCATGGTGGAACCGGGCCCCGTGAACACGGATTTCGAGCTGAAGCTGATGGAGGAGGTTTCACGCTCCGAGTTTCCCGGCACCGACCCAGCTACCGTGCGGTATTTCAAGGACGTGTACTTGCCGGCTTCCCACGAGATCTTCACCACACTGGGGCAAAGCCCCAGCGCCGTGGCCGAGGTGTGGCGCTGGGAGGAGTTGGGGGGAGCTTCTGGAGGGGCTCTGGGAGAGCCGTTCCCGGCCCCACGACGGCCCTGAGCCCCGCCTCTCCGCTCGCAGGCGATCGTGAACGTGATCGGAGCCAGGCGTCCGGCTTTCCGCACGCAAACCAACCGCCTCTACACGCCGTTGGTGGCCCTCAAGTACGCGGATCCCTCGGGGGACCTGTCCGTGAGGACCTACTACCGCCTGCTCTTCGACTACGGCACCCTCTTCCACCTCAGCATGGGCGTCCTGCGGTGCCTCACCTGCGGCTGCTTCCGACCTAGGGTCACCCCGCTCTGAGCGGGACACCCCGGGGAGGGGCTCGGTCCCTTGGTGGTGGGGAGGGGGCTACGGCTGCGGCCCCGCACCCCCCGACATCGTTCACAGCAGGACGGACGGACGGACGGCGCTGGCGGCTGAACGCGTCCCCCGGGGTCCCCCGGTGCCGGAGACGGAGAGGGGGGTTCTTCCCAGCGGGATGGGGTCCCGGTGGGGCTGAGCCTTCTGCTGGATGCAGAGGAGGGGGGGGAGCTTTGGGGGAGCTGGGGGGAGCCGGGGGGAGGGGGGGGGGGGGGCGTTGAGGAGCCTTGGGGGGAGTTGGGGGAAGCTGTGGGGTGAAGAGTCTTGAGGGTGGGGGGAGCCTCGGGGGGCTTTGAGGAACTTTAAGGGCTAGGGAGCCTGAGGGGCTTTGGGGAGCCTGGAGGGGTAGGGAGCCTGGGGGTCTCTGGGGGACCTGGGGATGTTGGGGAGCCTGGGGGGGGGGGGCTGGGGAGCCCGGAGGGGGGCTCTGGGGGACCTGTGGGGCTCTTGGGGGGACCTGCAGGTGTTGGGGAGCCTCGGGGCGGGGGGGGGGTGTCTGGGAGACCTGGGGGTGTCGGAGGGGGGCTCGGAGGGATCTGGGGAGGCTCTGGGGGGGACCTGGGGGGGCTCTGGGGGACCTGGGGAGCCCGAGTGGGGCTCTGGGGGTGTTGATGAGCCGGGGGGGGGGCGGGGGAGGGGAGCTTCTGGGGGTCTCGAGTAAAGCGTGTGACTTCGCCCCCCACAGCCGCCCCCTCGCACTGACCTTCGCGGCGGCAGCGATACGGGACGGCGGGACCGGGGGTTCGCCGGGCCGGGCCGGGCCGGGTGGGCGGGCGGGCGGGTGAGGAGGCCCCGGCCCCTCAGGCCTGGCACCCCGCCATTGGAGGGAGCAGGACGGCCGGGCCGGGTGGGCGGGCGGGCGGGTGAGGAGGCCCCGGCCCCTCAGGCCTGGCACCCCGCCATTGGAGGGAGCAGGGACAGCCGGGCCGGGCCGGGCCGGGGGCGTCCCCGCGGTGCTGCGGGACCGGACCGGGGGGAGCGGCGGGACCGGAGGGCGGGGGGGAGCAGAGAGAGGCCGCGTAACCATGGCAACGGCGGGAGGAACGCGGAGAGGCGGCACGGGGCGCGTCGGGCAGGGACCCGCCGGAAGTGACGCAACGGAAGTAGCCGGAGGGCGCGGGAGGGTGCGCGCCGGAAGTGCCCGCGGCCGCATGGTGGCGGCGGCGGCGGCGGCGAGATGGGGCGGCCGAGCAAAGTACGGGCAGGGAGGGGGCCGGGACGCGGCGAGGGCGGGCGGGAGCGAGCCGGGCCTCGGCCCGGGCGGGGCAGGGACACGGCGGGCGGGAGCCGGGCCTCGGCCGAGGGGAGCGGGAGTCGGGACGGCCCTGGAGCGCGGCAGCGGCCTGGTCCCCCCGGGGATGGGGTCCTCCCGAGGAGGAAAAGAGGGGACGAGGGGTCCGGTTGTCCCGGAGATGGGGGGTTCGGGCCTTCCTGAGGGACAGGAGGGGACGGGGGGCCCGGCGTGTACCGGGGATGGGGGGATCGGGCCCTCCGGGGGGGGGGCAGGAAGGGATGGGGGGCCCGGCTGTACCGGGGATGGGGGGATCGGGCCCTCCGGGGGGGGCAGGAGGGGATGGGGGGATCGGGCCCTCCCAGGGGGGGCAGGAAGGGATGGGGGGGCCCGGCTGTACCGGGGATGGGGGGATCGGGCCCTCCCGTGGGGGGGGGGGCAGGAGGGGATGGGGGGGGATCGGACCCTCCGGGGGGGGGGCAGAAGGGGATGGGGGGGGGCCCGGCTGTACGGGGGGATCGGGCCCTCCCGGGGGGGGGGCAGGAGGGGATGGGGGGATCGGGCCCTCCGGGGGGGGGCAGGAAGGGATGGGGGGGCCCGGCTGTACCGGGGATGGGGGGATCGGGCCCTCCGGGGGGGGGGGGGGCAGGAGGGGATGGGGGGGGGGGGGGGAGGATGTGCTGGTTGTCCCAGAAATCGGACCCTCCTGGAGGGGGGGGGAAAAGAAGGGAGGGGAAGCCCGGCTGTACCGGGGATCGGGCCTTCCCGGGGCGGGGAAAGGAGGGGATGGGGGTCCAGCTGTCCCGGGGGGCCCGAGGGGATGCTCCCCCTCTCCCCGCCGAGGGCTGCCCATCCCCGCAGCCCCCGGCCCTGACCGCCCCCACCCCACCCCACCTCACCCCGCCCCGCAGAGCAAGAACCAGAAGAAGGAGCGGGCGGCGGCGCTGCAACACGCCCAGCAGGAATTCGGCACCGTCCCCCACTCCTTCGTCTTCCACCGCGGCCGTGTCGGCAAGAACGTGCGGCAGCTCATCGCCGACGTGCGGAAGGTGATGGAGCCCTACACCGCCAGAGCCCTCAAGGTGAGCTGGGGGAACGATCCTCCTCTGCCTGGGCGGGGGCCGGGGGGGACGGCCGGATCCTGCCCGGTCCCAGGCTGAAGCGGAGCCCTCGCAGCCGGGAGGCGGTGAGATCTCAAGGGCTCGGCCGCTCTGTGCCGCAGGTGCGGAAGAACAACTCCCTGAAGGATTTCGTGGCCGTGGCCGGGCCCCTGGGGGTGACGCATTTCTTGGTTTTCAGTAAATCATCCTCCAGCATCAACTTCGTGAGTAACGCGATCCCCCGCGGCCTCTGGCTCTGCTCCTGGGGAACCCCTCCGCGGCGGCTGCGTTCCCCCTCGCCGCCTCACACGGGGTGCTGGCACCTTTTTTTTTTTTTGGAGTTGGGGGGGGTGGGGGTGGAGGTTTCCACCCCCCCCCTCGCAGATGCAGATGATGACAAAACCCTGTTGAGTTCACGCCGTGATTCTATCCAAAGTAAACGCACTGATGCGTCTGCGCCGGGGAACAGGGCGGGGGGGGGTCGGCACCGCCGGCGGCTTCCCCCGGCGCTGAGCGCTGTTTCTTCCCCCCCCCACACCCCCCCAGAAGCTTTTCCGGTTGCCCGGCGGCCCGACGCTGACGTTTAAAGTGATGCAGGTGGGCGCTAGCGGCAGCCCCCCCCCCCCCCCTTCCCCGCCGGCGTTTCGCCCCCCTCCTCATCCTCGCGCCCGTGTGCGTGTGTGTCCCCTCCAGTACTCGCTGATCAAGGACGTGGTCTCGTCCCTCAAGCGGCACCGCATGCACGAGCAACAGTTCACCCACCACCCGCTGCTGGTCCTCAGCAATTTCGGTTTCCAGCAGATCCAGGTCAAGCTGATGGCCAGCATGTTCCAGAACATGTTCCCCTCCATCAACGTCCACAGGGTAAGCGAGGAGGCCAGGGGGTGTCCCCGCGCTGCTGGGCTCGGCCCCCGTCCCACCTCCTCCCGTGGCCTTCGGGGTTGGATTTTAGGGCTAGTTCTGTTCAGGGCGTTTATCACCGATCCGGAGGCAGGAGGTGGAATACCAAACTGGGAAACGCTGTTGACTCTCTCGGGGGACAAGTCGCCTCGCGGAGGGAATCAAGAGAGATTGGAGCGTGGGGCGATGATTAACGGGATGAAATTTAACAAGTCTAAATGCCGGATTCTGCACCCAAGACGGAGTAACAGCGGGCAGAAGGATAAATTGGGAGAGGAGCGGCTGGAGAGCAGCCCCGCAGGAAGGGATTTGGGGGTGCTGGTCGGCAGCGGGCTCGACAGGAGTCGGAGACGAGGGCGAACCGCAGCCCGGGGGGGTGTCAGACGCAGCAG
Organism: Aptenodytes patagonicus; assembly: GCF_965638725.1. Taxonomy (NCBI): domain Eukaryota; kingdom Metazoa; phylum Chordata; class Aves; order Sphenisciformes; family Spheniscidae; genus Aptenodytes; species Aptenodytes patagonicus. Next base: position 412,804 of record NC_134978.1, on the reverse strand, counting down.
AACCAGCCGGTCGAGAGTGGGGATCGTCACGCTGTGTTCAGCGTTGGCGCGGCCTCGCCTGGAGTGCCGCATGCCGTTCCGGGCCCCACCATTTAAGAAGGTCCTCGGATGCGTCCGGAGGAAGGCAACGGAGCCGGTGACGGGGCTGGAAGGCGTGCGCTCTGAGGGGCGACCTCGTCGCTCTCCGCAGCTTCCCGAAGAGGGGACGCGGAGAGGGAGGTGTCGATCTCTTCTCCCTGGGATCCAGGGACGGGACGCCTGGGAAGGGGTCAAAGCCGCGCCAGGGGAGGGTTCAGACTTGACACGAGGAAGCATTTCTTTACCGGGAGGATGGTCAAACCCTGGAACGGGCTTCCTGGAGAGGTGGTCGATGCCCCGAGCCTGTCGGTGTTTAAGAGGCTTTTGGACAATGCCCTTAATAACAAGCTTTTAATTTTTGGTCAGCCCGGAATCGGTCAGGCGGCTGGACTAGATGATGGTTGTAGGTCCCTTCCCACCGAAATCTCCTTTCCTCTCCTCTCCTCCTTCCGCAGGTCAACGTCAACAGCATCAAGAGGTGTTTGCTCGTCAGCTACGACGCGGAGACGCAGCTCCTCGATTTCAGGCATTAGTGAGTGTCGTGTCCCTGATTTTGGGGCACCCCCTGCACCCCGTGTCCCAGCGCTGACCTCTTCCTCCTCTTCCTCCTCCTCCTCGCAGCAGCGTGAAGGTCGTGCCCGTGGGCGTGAGCAAAGGCCTGAAGAAGCTGCTGCAGGAGAAGTTCCCCAACATGAGCCGCCTGGAAGACATCAGCGAGCTGCTGGTGAAGTACGTTGCCGGGGAGGGGGGGGGGCACCGAGGGGGACGAGGGTCCCGGAGGCACCTTCCCGCCCGTCCCCAAACGCGTTCCTCTCCCCCGGCAGGGACATAAACCTGTCGGAGAGCGAGGCCGAGCAGGACGGGACCCACAATGTCCTGGAGCTGCCGCAGGCGTACGCCGGCCGAGGCAATATGAAAGCACAGCAGAGCGCCGTGCGCCTCACCGAGGTCCGTGACGGCGGTGACGTCGCGGTTGCCATCGCCCCGGGGATGTGATCGAGCCTGACCGGGGCTCTCCGCATCCCCTCCTTCCCATAGATCGGACCCCGCATGACTCTGCAGCTCATCAAGGTGGAGGAGGGCCTGGCGCAGGGCAACGTGCTCTACCACGGCTTCAGTAAGCGCCGCAAAACGCCGTCTCCGGTAACCCGCTGGCGCGGGGGCTCGGGCCGGGGCGTCTCACCCCCCTCTCCCCGTGTGTTTAAGTCCACAAGATGGAGGCGGAGGTGAAGGAGATCCTGGCGCGGAAGGAGGCGAAGCTGCAGCTGAAGGCGGAGCGGCGGCGGAAGCAGGAGGCGGACGTGGAACGCAAGCGGCGGCAGCGTGAGGCTCACAGGTGAGGGCAGCGCGGCAGCGGCGGGGTCCGGCAGCGGCTGGGGTCCGGCAGCGGCCGGGTGGAAGCTGACACCACGGTGACACCGTAGGGAAAGGAGCCTGGCGGGAATCCGGAGGAAACGGCAGCAGGACGGTGACAGCGACGCCGAGGATCCCGGTGCGCCGGAGCAGCAGGATGCGGCCGAGCAGTCAGAGGAGAGCGATGCCGAGTATTACCGGCAGGAGGTGGGCGAGGAGCCCGACAAAGGTGAGTCTGGAGGGGACCGAGCCCGCCCCGTCCCCTTCCTCCCGCCGATAGTGGGTGATGATGCGAAAACCTTGAGCTCTCCGTGATCTCGGTTCAAAGTAAACGCGCTGACACGTCCGTCAGCCCCAACACTGTGGCCCCCGTCCCCCCCTTTTTCGCTGAACCCCCTTTTTTTTTGTCTATCCCCCCCCAAGATCTCTTCCCCAACCACACCAAGAGGAAGCGGAGCTCCTCGGGTGCTGTCCCGCTACGGAAGCGAAGCCGGCAAAGCCAGCCGGAGCATCCCGCCGCCCCCGGCCCTCGCCCCACGGCGCCAGGGAAGCGGCGGAAGGGAGAGCCGGCACCGAGGGACTCGCGGCACCGCGGCGGAGCCAGGCAAGGGGCGGCTGGCCGAAAACCGCACCGAGGAACCGAGCGCCCAGCCCGGGAGGGGGACGGTCCCGGCTCCGGCCGTGCCACCTTGAGGCCGAAGGGGCGAGGGAAGCTGCTGACAAAGGGGAAGACGATTTTCCGGCGGCCCGGACGTGCCAAGAAGGGGAAGCGCTGAGGCACCAGCTGCCAACCACGCGCCGAGACTGTGGGGCGGGGGGGGGGGGGGAGAGGAAATGGGGCCTCCTGTGCAATACACCGCTTGGAACGACCGCCTGTGGCTGTGCTGGGTTTGGGGGGGGGGGGGAAGTGGGGTCCCCCGGGGTTTAAGTGTCCCCCACACACACACACCCCCCCGGGGTGGCCCCTTTCTGTGCCGTCCCGATGCGGTCGGGCAGAGCAGGCAGCCCCCTGCCTGTCCCGGCGGGAGGGAGACGGGCACGCACAGCTCCTTCCCCCCCCCCCCGCCCCCTTTGTGGCCAGGGTAGAAGGCAGCTGCCAGACTTTTGTCTGGGCACTGCCCTTCAGAAGAGGAAGCGCCCTTCCCTGCCTGCAAACCACCCCCCCACACGCACTGTCCCCAAAATGGGGCAGGACGTGATCCTGCGGTGGTGGCCCCGTGACCGCCACCGAGAAGGGAGGAACGGGAGAGGAGGGAGGGGAGCGCGGACCCCCGAGGACGGGGTGAGTGGGGCGAGCGGCAGGGCTGCAGGCAGAAGCGCGGACCCCCCTGCCCGCACCCCGGGGAGCCTGGCAAGGGGCGGGGGGGGGGGGAGGACACGTTCTGTCCCCCGGTGTGAGACCACAAGGCCTCCTCGGTCCCCAGCGCGAGGCGGACGGGGGCTCACCGACCCTCACCGCTTCCCTGCGTGGCCGTTTGCCGGCAGCTGCGCCTTGCGGCCACGCGCTGCCTCTTCGTTGCCCGCAGGCACCTAAAAGAGGCGGGGCGGGGGGGGGGACACACCGGGGAGGAACCCCCCCCCCCCGGAGATGGCCGCCCACCTCGGTGCCTGCGGTAACTTCAGCAGTTTCCAGGAATCGCTGTGGCCGGTGCTGGCGGCGCAATTCCCGCCGGCGTTCGTGGGTAACGCCATGGCCGTCTACCATTTCGTCGCCCGCGAGCGCTCCTGGCACAGCGGCATCGTCTACTCCTTCCACCTGGCCGTCAGCGGGATGCTCTACTCCCTCTCGCTGCCGTTTCTGGCGGCGTATTACTACCCGCCCAAGGACTGGCGCTACGGAGCGGTGCTGTGCAAGCTGGAACGTTTCCTTTTCAACTGCAACCTCTACGGCGGCATCTTCTTCGTCACCTGCATCAGCCTCAACCGTTACCTCGGCATCGTTTACCCGCTGCGGGTCCACGGGCGGCTGCAGCCACACCACGCCAAGGCGCTGAGCGCGGTCGTTTGGGTGCTGGCCGGGGTGCTTTCGGCACCCACCTTTTTTTTTTCGGAGCTGCAAGAAGCAGAGGGTGGGATCGAGTGTTTGGGGAGCGCGGCCCCGCAGCGGCTGCGGGGTTTTTATCCCTACAGCCTGCTGCTGGCCGGGCTGGGCTGCGGGTTGCCCTTCCTGCTCACCGCCTCCTGCTACGCCGCCATTATCCGCACCGTTTTCCGTAATCCTCACCTCAGCCGGCCGGAAAAGCGGAAGGTGGGAATGCTGGTGGGGGCGGGAGTGGCTCTCTACGCCTTTTCCTACTTGCCCTACCACATTTTCCGTAACCTCAACTTGGGACGTCGCCTGCTGCAACCGGGCACGGAGGACTGCGCCGTCTCCAGAACCATCCACGCCACCGCTCAGGTCTGCAAGATCCTCATTAACCTCAACATCTGCCTGCACCCGCTGCTCTACGCCACCTTGGCCAACAGCACGCAGAGCTGCTGCAGTGCCGGCTGCGGCGCCGGCACAGCCGACGGGGAGCGGGCTGAGCACGTGGAGCTGCGGCCAGCAGCGTAGGAGCCCGCCGGGGTGGCCCAAGGCGGCTGGTGCAGCCGTATAGGGCTCGGCGTGGCCCTCGGGCACTCATTTCCCTCCAGGAAAGGGCGGCAGTAACGTGGGAGAAGGGGGATTAAAGCCGAAACTGTAAGCACGGCCTCGTGTCGCACCTTTTTTTGGCAAAGATCCCCCTTTTTCTTAGCTGAAAAGCTGGGGGATGAGCCTAAAAAACGAGGAACGGCGGCGCCATGCCCTTCCCCGTGTCGCTGGCTCGGGCGCTGCCATCCCCGCCGTGTGCCTGGGGCGGGGGCGAGTCGGGGACGGCCCCGGCTCCGCCACGGGACGGTGTGGGGACAGGGACGGGGCTGCTCCCTGCCCGGTGAACGCCCCCCCGCCGCAGCTCAGATCGACACCTTGGTGCATACCAGACCTTGCGTCTTTATTTAGAAGCGCTGACTGCTCTTGCCGGGAGCCGGATCGGCACCGGCGCAGCAGGTTCAGTTGGTAGAGGGTCTGCAGAGGAGGAAGAGAGCGCGGTAAGGAGAGGGGAAGACCACGGTAAGGAGAAGGGCGGCCACACGCAGATCCCCAACAGCTGGCAGGGACGGAGCGTGCGCCACGCCCCAATCCTCCGAGCCACCCCCCGGCACTTACTTGGCCCACTCCACGTTGAGGATCAGGTGGTCGTAGCCGAATCCAGAGACGCCGGCAATAGCCCGGGCCGCGTCCTCCCGGCGGTGGAAGCTGATGAAGGCGAAACCCTGGGATGGGAGGAAAGGGAAAGGGTGAGAAGAAGTGTGTGTGGGGTCTCCTCAGCCCCCCCTAAAGGGGAAAATCCCTCTGTGCCCACCTTGGACTGCCCGGTGGTCTTGTCCTTGGCTAAATAGATCCTAGAGATGGAGCCGAAAGGCCGGAACAGCTCCTGGAGATCAGTCTCACGCGTGTCCTCAGACAGGTTGGTGACACGGATGGTGGCATTGTCATCAGCTGAGGGGGGGAGGGGGAAGGACGCGGAAGGTCAAGGCTGCCGGCAGGACCGCGGCCAGAGCCAGCAAGGCGCCGTACACGGCACCGCGGAGGCGCGGCTTCACACGCAGCCGAGGCCCGGGGCAGGCGGGGAGCGGGGAGGTTGCCCTTAACCCCGAGGACGGGCCTGACTTACCCCTGCGGTTGGGCTGCATGGACTCCCCGCGGCGGCTGGCTCCGTCTCTCAGGCTGGGGGGGACGTACTTGCCCGTCTTGCTCTGCTGAGACTGCACCGGCTCCGGCTCTGAGGGCAGGAAAGGCGACAGGCAGGAGGTGAGGCTGCCCGCAGCCGCAGGCAGACAGCGACTCCCCCCCCCCCAATCTGAGGATAAAGGGGTGCCATACCTCCGGGCAGCTTTTCCTTCTCGCCTGTGGACAGCCCCAACTGCTCGGCCAACTCCTTCTGCATCGGCCCCAAGGTGTCCTTGTAGGGACAGCGGGTGGTCCAGTGGTCACCCTTGCAGATACGGCACGAGACGATCTTCTGCCCCTTCAACTTGTTCATGGGATCCTCTTCCTCCTGGCAGTTCAGGTCCTGGGGGACAGGGAGACTCCTGAGTCCCACGGGACCCACCGCGCGCCCGGGCACGGCCTCACCGGGGGCTCCCCCACTGGCCCGCGAGCTCCCACCGTGCCCGGACCCACCTCCTTGCTGGTGATGAAGGTCATGAAGACGTCGTCGCTCACGGTGGTGGTGGCCACGTTCGGTCCGGGGGCGTCGAACTCCGAGTTGCCAAATTTCTTCCAGTTCTGAGGAGAAAACGGGGGGGGGGAGCGGGGGGGAAACGGGGGCCCGCTCGCACGACGCGTCTCTAAGCGGTTGCTGAACACAGAGCAGGAGCAGCCAGCGGGAAGGGGAACGTTCCCCACTGAGGGATCGTTGGGAGCTTGGGAAGGAACGGGCAGAAGCGGAGGGCTGGGAGACGAAGCAGTTCCCTCTGGAGCGCGGATTTCCCTCCCTCCCTCTCCCTTCCCGCAGGAGACGCTCACCTTCCGACGGGCCACCGCTTTGGAAGCCTTCCTGGTTTCAATGCGGAAGGTGCGGATGATCTGTAAAGGCGCGAAAGAACCGCTCAACGCAGGAGGAGGGACGGGGGACGCGCCTCTGTCCCACGCGTGCCAAGTTTGGGGCTGCCCGAAGCAGCAGAGTCGAAAGGGGACGGCCCTGCTGACACGCGGCTGCCTGGTGCCGCCCGACGGCGCAGGCGGGGATCAGTCCCCGCGCCGGGGCCAGAGCTGAGGGCTCCTGGAAGGGAGAAGGGGAGCTCGGCAGCGGGAAGAAGCCAAAACGGCAGCCCGGGACGCGCTGCTCACCTTCACCTTGCGCCCATCCTCCTCCTCGCGATACTCCGTGATGGTTTTGATGTTCCCGTTGATGAGCTCTTTTGGGGAGGGGAGCGGGCCTGCGGGGACGGACGGACAGTGGGACGGCGTCCGATGTGGGGGAGGCGGCAGGAAAAGAGCCCCCTCCAACCTCTCGCCCAGTTCTCACCTCCCTTCAGCAGCTCGGCCTCGGCGCTCAGGCTGCCCCCCAGCACCCCTGGCAGGGGGATGTCTTTCAGCAGCTCGCTGGTGATGCATTTGTCTGTTGGGAAGAGAAGGGGGAGAGTCACCCCCTGGGGCTTGGGGCGAGCCCGGCAGAGGGGGAAGGAGCCCCGGGCCCCAGGCACAGCCTCTCCCCGCAGGGAGGAGGTGCCCTGCTCTCTCCCCCGAGCACAGGGAAAGGCCAAAGAGCTGAGAAATCTCAGCTGCTCCAAGCCCCTGGGCTTCCTCAGCCCTGGAAGCGGGTGGAATAAGGATGGTGAGAGGGGTCCTGCTCCCTGTTCCACTCCGCTCGCAAGGATCGGCCTCGGAGAAGACCCCGGGGGCCTGTTTCGAGCCCTGGGCAAAGAGCGGGCGCATCTCTGGGCTGTTTTAGGAACAGCAGCTGCTCTTTTTCTCCAGAAAAATTCTCCGGTTACCAGCAGGAGGAGCAACAGGGGGGAAAAAAAAGGGAGAGGAGGGATCCAGCCTGCGGCAGGTGAGGCAGGAGTCACTCACCGTCCTCTCCGCCCTCCTCTTCCACCTGGTCGGCCCAGCTGGGCTTTGAGCTGCGGAGAAAGCAAAGCTTTAAACCCGCCGCCCCCCCGCCCCTTCGCTCGGGGACCTCTACCGTCCCCTCAGCTCCGGGGCTCCAGGCCCCCCGGCCAGGCCGCTGTCCCTTTCACCCCCGGGCCCCGGCCACCCCGACGCTCCCCCTCGTCGCTCCTGCCGCGCTCGGGCCCCAGCACCGCCGCCGTCGCCGTCCCCTTCCCCTCACCCCTGACAGCCACAGCCCCGCCCGAAGCGCCCCCCCCCCCCCCCCCGCCGGGGCCCGCAGCCGGGCCCCAGCCCCGCTCCCCCCCGAGGCCCTCCTCCCCCGCGTGCCCCACCGACGGCTGCGCTCCCTGGGACAAGCCCGGGCCCGACGCCCGGTCCCCGGGACCTCCCCCGGGCCCTTTCCCCGTCCCCGTTCCCTCACTCGTAGTCGCCCGTCGGCATCGCGCTCCCACCGCCCTCACGCACGGCGGCCGGAAGGAGGCGCCACACTTCCGGCGGCGCTGCGCCACTTCCGGCGTAGGGGAGGCGGAAGGGGCGGGGCGGGCCGCGCTGCATGCCGGGAGGCGGTTGCTAAGCGACACCTCAGCGGCCCCCGCAGGGCCGAGGCCTAGGCTTAGGCCCGGAGAAAGGAACCGGGGCGGGGGGGTTATAATTTATAGGAGAGATTTATTTGAAGAAATATTACAACATATAAAAACCTACATAAAGTATCAATTCCCACTTGTACAAAGCGGCCGATTATTTTCAGTACAATGCGGCGTAAAAACAGGGAGCGGGGCCCCAGGGCAGGGCCGGGACCGGGGGTCCCCATGGGGCTCTGCCGGCGGCGGGGCAGGGGGGGGGGGGGGGCGTCCCAGGGCGGTAGTGGAGTTCGACCATCACAGACAGCGGCGGAGAGCAGCCGGGAGACAGAGGGGAGCAGGGCCGGGGGTGGGGGTGAGGGGGCGAGGACGGGCCACGGCGGGTCCCCACAGGCCGGGAATTAAAAAAAAAAAAAAAAAAACAAAAAACAAAAACCAAAAACAAACAAAAAAAACAAAAAAAAAAAACCCCGAAACAAAAAACCAAAAACGAAACAAAACCCCCCAAAAATTAAAACAAACAAACAAACAAACAAAACAAAAAAAAAAAAGGGGTTAAAATAAATCAGTGCATGTTTGGGAGTCCTGGTGCCGGAGGAGAGGCCGCGCGTCAGTCGGCGGTTTCCATGGTCTCCATCTTCTCCGGGGCGCTGGTCTCTGGGGAGAGAGGAGGGGGTGACGCCGCCATACCGGGCAGGAGGGGCTCCGCGGCCCCCAGCCCTAAACCGGGACCCCCCCCCAAGGGAGGGCCGAGGCCGGGAACGGTGTATCCGACCCCTCTGCCCGCAGCACAAGGCGGGGGGACAGCAGCGGCTCCCGGCACGGCACCTACCCGCCATGTCTTCTCTCAGCTTCGCCAACACACACGACTTGATCTCCAGCCCGATGGCTTTGGCTAGAGGAGGAGGCACTGCGTTACCGACCTGCGACAGAAGGAGGGTTACGCTGGGTACCGGCTCCGCCATGCCCCCGGCAAGGGGATGCCGCCGGTGAGGGGTTTGTCGCCGGCAAGCGGCCGCCGCTCACCTGTCTGTGCTTGTCGAGGATGTTCCCAAAGAGGCGATAGGTATCGGGGAAGCCCTGGGAGCGGGCGCACTCCCTCACGCTCACCACCCGGTGCTGCTCCGGGTGCAGCACCCGACCCTACGGCAGCAAATAAAGCCAACGGTCGGGACCGTGGCGGCCATTCGGCGCGGCCGCCCGCAACGCCTGCCCTTCCTGGCGGAGGGGACGGATCCGGCGGCACCCACCTGCTTGCCCATGGGCTCAGGGTTGGTGACGGTGGTGCTGAAGAAGCCGTCCCATTCCAGGCGCCCGTAGAGGCCGGCCCAGTGGTTGTGCCGGTTGCCGGTATGGGGCAGGCACCAGGGGATGAGGGTGTTGAATTGCCGGTCCGCGGGGTCGCAGGGCTTGCCTGGGAAGATGGAGAGGGTGAGGGGGGGCGGGGGGGCAGCGGATGGGCAGCCGTGGCCGTTTTTGGGGAGCCAGCACCTACCTTCGGCGCAGGAGCAGACCCCCCGCAACGCCCCGGAGCTGCTGCGGCCGTTTTTCTTCTCGTGGTGCGTGTACCGCAGCTTGCGCGTGGTCGTGCCGTCCGACAGCCGCACCTCGATGTTGGGCAGGTCGCGCCAATCGGAACCGGGGGCCAAGGGGATGTGTCTCATCCGGGCTGCGACCAGGGCGCTCATGTCCTGCCAATGACAAGCCCGCCGTCACCGCAGGGGACGCAGAGGGACGCCGGCCACCCCAAGAGCCCCGGTCCTCTCTCCGGGGAAGGCTGGGGGAGAGGGATAAGTCCCAGCAGCTCCACCGGCCTCATCTTTGGGAAAGTTAACCAGGGAGGGCTTGGGGATGGTCCCTCTCACCCCACCTGACATCCAACCTGCCCTTGACCCCCATCTCGGTTTGGGTCTGGGGGGTCCGAGTGCAGCCCGGCCCCCCGTTGAGACCCCGGCATCCGCACCTTGCAGATATGGTCCCTGAGGATGGGCTGATACTGGGAGCCCCGGATCTGCCGCTGGAACCAGGACTGGGGCTCCCCGTTGTAGGAGATCTCCAAGGCGGAGGCACCGTTCCTGACCTCTGGCAGGTCGGACATGGTATCCCGCACGGTGATGGTGCGGAAGGGGCCGGAATACGTCCTGGGAGGAAGGAGGGAGCCGTGAGCGGTCAAAACCTCGCCCTCGTCAGCCCCGGCGTGACTCCGAAGGCTCACCGGGTGATATTGCTAACGAACTTCTTGTCGTCCACCACGACGCTCAGCTGACAGGCACGGGGCGCGAAGACGTGCAAAGGCTCGGGGAACATAGGCAGCTTCTCGCCGGGAGCTGCGGCAAGGACAATGGCTCTCCGCCGCGTCTGGGCCACGCCATACTGGCCAGCCTGGGAAGGAAGGGACAACTCCTGAAGGCACGGGAGCTTCCCCATCCAAGTCTGTGCCCTCAAAGAGCTGGGAATGTCCCCCAAGCCACCGAAGGAAGCCAGGGAGCAACGCAGCCAACTGCTCCTGCAGTGGGGACGGTTCACAGCAGAGCCGGGTGAGAGGAGAAGGGTTTTCACCCCGGTTAACTGTCTCGGGGTCGCCCAACACCCTACCTGTAGGACCCCGAAGGTGCACTGGTAACCCATGCGGACGAGGCAGCGTAGGGTGAGCTTCAGCACCATGGAACGCTTGAAGGATACGAAGTTCCTGACGTTCTCCAGAAGGAAGAACCGCGGTCTGTAGTAGTCGCAGTAGCTGCGAGGAGGGAGAGGGACACGCGAGCAAGGACAGAGCAACATTTGAGGTGGGGGGTCCGCGCCCGCACCCCAACACAGCTCCTCGCCACCTCCCCTGCTCACCTGAGGAAGGAGACCACCAGGGAGTTCTTGAACTTGGAGTAGGTGCGGGAGTTGAAGCGGTTCATGCCGCTGAAGCCCTGGCAGGGGGGACCACCGCACAGCATCTCCACGTCCCCCTTCTGCGGCAGCTTCTGCCCCAGCGAGTTGGTCTTCTCGCCGGACATGACCAGCTTCAGCAGGACGTTGCAATCCTCCGTGAAGACGGTAGTGCCGGGATTGTTCAGTCGGAAAGCCTGGGCGGCCGGTTCCCACATCTCGATAGCCCAGAGTGTCTCTGACACACCTGGGGAGACAAAGCGGAGGATCTTGAGCCTGTGCGGAGGAGCAGAGCGCTGGCTCGCACCCCCTGATCCGGCACGTGCCGAGCACAACCGCCAGCTCGGAGGAACCGAGCGGCCAGCGCTGATGCCCGTCTCCCCACGGGCTCCGCTCGTCACCCACCACTGTCCCCGCTTTGCCGCTCACCTGCCTGATGGAAGCCCTCGGACAGCCCTCCGCAGCCAGAGAAGACATCCAAGGTCCGCAGCTTGGGGAGCTTCAGCTCAGCCGGCTCCTGCTCGCTCTGCTCGCAGCTCACCGACGACTTCCCTTTGCCTTTGCCTGCGAACAGAGCCCCGCTCACATCAAAAGGCAAAGTCATTTCCTCCTCTTACTGCTTACAAGGCAAATTCTTCTCCCCCTCTGCAGCAGCAGTTGAAACATCAGCTTCAAGCACCTCTCTGCCCCTTAATTGTTTCACCGCCGCTGCCAGAATACGCCCTTGCATTCGGAAGGGAAGCCTCTCGTCTTTCCCCCGTGCGACCCCTCTCCATCCGACAGCCCATGGGTGCAGGCAGAGAGTTTCTGAGGGTCGGACGGGTGCAGCGATAACTCACAGGGCAGCTCCCCGTGTTGGGAGCAGGGTACAAAGCCCTACGCTACGGAGCGGCCAGCCCCTGGCAGAGGGTTGGCAAGTGAAAGGCTTTGAGCTCTCTCAGGGACCGGGTGCTCTCGCTGCAAGGTTTCTTTTGAAAAGATTAGGTGCCTTAAGAACAGAGCTGCAGACCACATCGCTGCATCCTGCCAGAGCACCGGAGCAAGGAGGAGAGCACAGAAACATCTGGTCGGCGGCACGTCTTATCTCTGCTCGGCAGCATGTAACGGCAGACGCCAACCGGTTCACCCACCCAAGACCTCTCCCCCCCCACGCAGACTTACCTTTCCCTTTCCCTTTCCCCTTCCCTTTATTGCCAGAGCTCCGAGCGTGGTTGGGAGGATCTTCAAAGCTCTTGGTTTTTGCGTTGTAAGCCTGGGGAAGACAAAGGGTTCAGGACACTTGAACACAGAGAGCTTTTCTAGCTCAGGAACAGCCGAGGCATTGCCAACACCCCATCGGAGCTGCACAACCAAAGGGCAGGACACAGACGCAGCGCTGGGGCCCGCAGAAGGTCCATCACCTCCCTCGCCGTTGCCTCAGGGAACCGTGGCGGCCGCCCGAGGGTCCGAATTTGTCCCCTCAGCTCCATAGGGAGCAACTGCTCCAGCCAGCTCCTGGTGACGCTCAGATTAAAGCTTCCTTTGCATCTGAGACTTAGTCCCCAGGAGGTTGCAACGAGCTACAAATCCTCCCTCCGCACGACAGCTCCTCTGTGCAAAACACACCCGGAGAGGTAGGACAGCCTTGCGTCGACAGGCAGAGGTCGATGAGCCTGCTCTGCTCGGTCCCCGAGGGCTCGGCACGCCCGGGGACACAGCCAGACCCCCTCGAACCCCGGCTCCCTCACCTCCAAGAAGTAGAAGCGGTCGAGCCCACCGGCAGAGTAGTCCTGGATGCTTTCTGTCAGATCCTCCCCGTACACCACCGTGCAACGGCCCTGCACGGCGCGGAAGTCAACCGTCGTCTCCTCGTCGCTCCAGTACAGGAGGTTGATGTCTGCGTGGTAGCTGGCTTTCATGGACTTGTGCGTGTTTTCGGGTCTGCAGGGAAAAACCACCTGGATCGGGGAAATGTTTTCGGCAACATCCTCACCCCGGTCCAGCCTCCGGCGCTCGCACCGCTCCGTCTCCCCAGAGGGAAGAGGGTTTATTTCCTCCGGCTGCACATGTTCGCCGGCGTGGCCTGGGCACAGCACCAAAGGGATGATTTGTTTCATACCAAAGGGAGGGTTTTTTTTTTTTGGGGGGGGGGGGTTCTCTTAAGAGGAGGGAGGGGGAATTGGCGCCGGAGCTGGTAAGCGAATTTAAAGGCAGAGAGATCTGAAGCGAGGAGAGCTGTTAGGCTAGAAACACACAAGAGTCTCAGCGTCAGCACATTCCTCTCCCGCTGCCAAGGCTCTTCGCACACATCCCTCCGTGGCGCGAGGGAGATGACTAAGAGCCTGCAAATGTTTGGGTAAATACCCACGCCCTGGGATGGCGCTGGCGGTGCGGCTCGGCACCGGGTCTGAGCCCAGACCGCCGTGGCGGCAAGCCCCTTCGAGCAAGTGCCCACACTGCACCGACTGACCACGCCGCGGTGCTCGAGGCACCTCGAGCTGACGGCGCAGAGCTTTTCCCAGCACCCAAGACCTCGGGGGGGGCTCTGCGCTCCCGTAACGCAGACCCCAGCGGCGCCGCTCACCTGTAAAACTTGCAGATGCGCAGCTTGATATCGGCCTCGTTGGGTTTGCCGTTGCTGCGGATGTTGCAGAAGATCTCTTTGATGCGGCCCACGCGGTAAGGGTCAGGGGCATCCAGGTTGCTGCCCTTGATGTACTCCGAGTACTTGCGGTAGTGCTCCGGGTGCAGCTCCTCATCCACCGCCTCCTTTTTGGGGCGCTTGGCTGGGCTGGCGGGTTTCATGCTGGGGAGAAGGGGAGGGAAGGAGGTTGGGGTATCTCTCCCCCCCCCCCCTCAAAAAACCCTAGCAGCACGGAACATCCTCCTCCCACGTCGCTGCCTAGCCTGCCTGCTTCCTCCTCTTCTGCTCTCCTCGGTGCAGGGTGGGCACCAAGCCTCCTGCTCCACAGCACAGGCATTTTAAAGCCCAGACCATCACGTAACCGTGCGCGGCTGCAAACCAAGGTGCCTACACATTGCTGCCCCAGTCCTCTTCCCCGAGAGGTTTGCCATTTCTCCTCCCGTAGTTACGGGCAGCAGGCAGGGTCTTGTTTCACCTTCCGTCTACCCAGGCTCGCTCTTTGGAAGAAAAAGCGACGCACAAAAGGATTCCGATTCATCTGCCAAAACACGGCAGCTCAGCCATCGGGATTGTCCGATCAGAGAGAAGTCGCTCAGGTTAACGACGGGAGGCGAACTTGGGGTTAGAGGCACCTTTATTTCTAAGCTAAGCTTTTGGAAATTAGGCGGATAGGCGCCTCGTTTAGAGGTGGGATTCACTACCCGGAGACTGTGTCCTCTGCTACCAAAAGCCTGACCAAAGAGCATCCTGAGAAGTGCTTACAGCCCCCTGCAAGCACCAACCTGAAGGAAAAGGCTTCCGGCAGGAGGTAGACGCCATCTCCCACCCTGTACTGCACTCCGTTCTTGGTGGCCATGGCGTAGAACATCTTCCCATCCCCTTCTTCCAGGGGCTCAGCCACTTTGGGTATCTCCTTGTGCCTTACCTCGTCCAGGCGCGTGCAGCTCATGCAGAACCTGCGGGAAAGGGGGACAAGCAGAGCGCGGTGATGGGGACCCTGCCAAGGCCGGCCGCGGCGCTGCTGGGAGCCAAGAGGCTCCCGCTGCCCAGTTTGGGCAGAGCGGATCCCGAGAGCCGCTGCCCTGCGCACGCTCACTTGTATTTGTTGTCTTCCGTGGGCTGAGTTTTCGGCGGGGACTCGAATCGAGCGTACTCCTGGTCGTACCACATCTGATAAAAGTAAGTTCTCCCGTCGTCTTCCACCATCTTGATCTCCATGTCCAGTCCGCCCTGCTAGGAGAGAGGTGTTCACAGGGATCGGTGCCGCTGCCCGCGCCGTGCCTGGCCTGGGCCAGCCGGGGTTTGCAGGGCTGTCACCCACCTCCATGGACCAGTTCTCCGAGGGCGCTTTGTAGATCACTTTGACTTTGCCGTGGATGTAGGAGAGCTGCATGTCCTCGCACTCATCCACCAAGAAGAGCTCCAGGGGGTCAGAGGTGGCCCCCAGGACGGTGTCCGAGCCAGGGCAGAACCAATGCGCGTGAAACATCTGGCCGCTGCTGTCCTCCCACATGGCTGTCACCCTGAGGGGGAAGGAGCCAGGGTTATGGGGCACCAGGAAAGGGCTGAGCTGCTCTGAGCCTTGCCAGAGCCGGAGAGTCCTCAAACAGCAGCACGGCCAAGCAATTAGGGTTCTCTAATTGGGAACGTCGGCTGTCCCCACACACGTCCAACCCCAGCAGGAGCAGAGACTCGTCCCCTTCAGCACCACGGCACCGACCTGGCGAGGTAGAGGGGCTTGGTGGGATCGTCGGGGCTGACGGAGACGCAGTCTCCCACCTCCAGGGTCTCCGAGTCAATGCAGACCCTCTGGTAGTAGTCCTTCTTCCCATCGCTCTGCAGAAGCAGGGGGACAGCGAGGAGCACTGTTAAACCCCCACGCTGGCGAGCAACGCAGCCCCCTTCGCAGCCCGAGCGCCCACCCCAGCCCCGGCAGCGGGAGGGGAGCGGGGTCTCGCCCAGCCTCACCTTGATGGGCTCCCCCACCCAGGAGATACGGCTCTTGTTCTGCTTCTTCTTCCTGCCCTGCAGCATCTTCTTGGGCGATGGCATCTCGGGGATGTTGTCGTCCACCTCCTCGTCCTCATCAGCTTCCCGGACGGCCAGGTTGGGACACCTGGGGACACAGGGACCGTCACCGCAGCAGCACACGGTGTGGGGACCACGTCCGCTCTCTCCGGAGGTGGAGAGGACTTTGGCAGGAGACATCGCTGCCGGGGGGGGACGCACCTCCTCTGCAAACAAGCCTGCTTACTCCGTCCGCTGCCCCCAAACTTCACCATGTTCTGGCAAGCCTTGCACTTCCCGCACTCGGGCTGCTGGCAGACCTGGAGCAGGGCGAGGGGACGGGCTGAGCACGGGCAGACGCAGCAGAGATGCCCCAGGCAGGAGGGACAGGGACCGAGGGGAGCTCAGTGGCCTCGGGAAATCGCTCCCTTGCCCCAAGGGAGTGACCCCAGAAGGGGTCATTCAGGTAGGATGGAGGGGACGGGGCGGGGGGGGGGGGGGGAATCAGGTCATTTCGGCTCCGTGCCAGCCCCCCCGTTACCTCGCAAACGCCACAGCGCCGGCGCTTCATGGCGTTCTCCTTGTCATCTTCTTTCTCGTCCTTCTCGATCTGCTCCGAGAAGAAGGTGTCGAAGATGAGGTACACCAGCTTGGTGGTGGTGGCTTTGGTGGGACCCTTGTCCTTGTCTATTTTGGTGGGGTGGCGGATGGCCTGCCGCCTGACAGCTCGCCTGCGACCAAGGTGAGAGCGGTGAGAGGGGACTCTGCCTCGTATCGCTGACAGCTACAGCCACAACGAACAAGCCGGCACCCAAGGAGGGTCCCCAGGGAACAGAGCTCTCCCCGGGGCACCCAACAGCCGAGGACGACGGCAGGATCCCCTAACAGGCACCCAGGTACGTCCCGCGGCTGGCACGGGGTCCCAAAGGGATGCTACAGCAGGACAAAGAGCAAAGCCAGGCTCCGGGGACCCAACCCAGTGCCTTTCCTCCCTCGGGGCAGCACTAGGCAGAGGGTTTTCCCAGTTTTGGGAGGATTTCTACTCCAATCTCCCAGTGCTGCTCATGCCACTGAGCTTAAATCCTCAGGTCATCCCAGCCGGGAACAAGCAATAGGGTT
The DNA here is from genome assembly GCF_965638725.1 of Aptenodytes patagonicus. Taxonomy (NCBI): domain Eukaryota; kingdom Metazoa; phylum Chordata; class Aves; order Sphenisciformes; family Spheniscidae; genus Aptenodytes; species Aptenodytes patagonicus. The sequence goes on along the minus strand of NC_134978.1, from coordinate 396,528 downwards.
TTCCTGGAAGGATCCCCTGTGCAAAGCCGATGGGGAACCAACCCGCCGGGCTCCTCCTGGGATGCTGCAAAGCCAAGTGCCCCCCAAAGAGAGCGTCTACGCGGGGACACGGGGCTCACCTCTTCCCCAGGGTGACTCCAGCCAACTTGATCAAGTCCCTCATGCAGGGCGTGATGAGGACGGGGGGTTCGTCGCTGTCCCCGGCTTCGTCGTAGCTTTCCACCTGCTCCACCACGAACTGGGCATGTCGCAGGAGCGAGTCCTCTGTGAAGCGGTTGAAGTTCAGCCCCGCGGGAGGTACGGTGGTCTGCGAGGAGGCGGGGGGGGCGGGGGGGGGCGTTGGTTAGGGAAAGGGTGGCAGAGCAACACCCACCCCCGGATACTGCCGCCATCGGCTTTTCACCTCGATTTTGTTGAGCAGATCCTCGTAGCTGACGTCGCGGTTGTTCTGCAGGAACTCGACGACGATTTTGCTCATGTAGATCTTCTCTTGCATGAGGGCGAAGATGGGAGCGTACTCCTCGCTGGGCTCCATCAGGATATAATCCGCGAAGGCTGCGACGGAGAGATCGCGGCAGGCGGTTAAATACTGGGGAATTTAGCGGTATTTAAGGACGAGCTAGGACTGCGGCGAGCGGGTCCTGGGGAGGGGAAGACCAGCCCATCCACGCTGCTACAGCACCAGGACCTAAGCGTGCGGGGAAGCTCTACCACGAGCCGGGACCCACGGTCACTCAGCTATCACCACCAAAGCGAGGGGGGAAGTGGGGACGTGAGGCGGGACACGCTATCCACGCGTTAGCCTTTTATTTTTGCTGTTACCTAATTAGAAACCAAAGACAATCCAGGGGGTTTTGCTGTCACTACAAACTCCATTTGCTGATGCACAGGAGAGTTAAGTCCTTCTCTGATATCACCAGGTTATTGGAAGGGTTCCTTGCAGAAATGGTGAAGGGAAAAAGCTTTTAAACCCCCAAATATCAGCCCTTCTTCCCCCAGTTTGGCTAGAGAGTGAAAAAGCCAGCTGGGACACAGAGCCAAGGGCCGGCCGGGACTGGGCATTCCTCCAAGACCTTTCTCAACACAAACCTGTCCAAAAAGCCCGGAGAGTAGAGCAAGAAAGCAAGAGAGCCCTGCAACCGGGGCCAAGCGGTCAAGAGCAAAGAGAAAACTCCCTCCGAAAGCGACCCTGACCCCGTCCCCGCATTGCGCCGGCAGCTTCCCGCGGAGGAGGGACCGGAGGACGGATCCTGCCTGGGAAGGGCTGGCAGGGAGACGTGCCCCTCCAGCCACCTTGCTTGTCCCAGCTCCGTGCGGGGACCCTCCCAAGCTCAGCAGGAGTTTTTATACGCATTTAACGTAAGCCTGGGTGCTGCTGAGCTAAATAAACCCAGACCCGAGCTTCGGCACGGTCCTCCACCTCGGCACGTGCTTGACGGTGTAAGTTCGCGGCGGCGGCAAAGTCCACGAACCCAAATAAAGCTCCTTCACCAGCCGGACGCGCGGCAGAGACTTAAATCCCAAGCCAGACGCGCTCCCCGAGCCCAACCTCCCCCGTCCTCGCTCACCCACCTGTGGTGAAGCCGATCAAAGCCTTCTCCCCTCCATCAAACCCCGTGATCCACCAGGCGTTTATGGGCCCCAACTTCTTGGCTCTCACCCCACCTGAAAGCGAGAAAACACAAATCTCAGTCTTCGGTGTCTGAAAAAACCAAGCAGCTGTGGGTCACAAAGCGCCACCCAGACCCAACTTCATTTTACGCGTGGTTGAGCTGAAATTTAAGGTGACAAACCAGCGTCCCCGCAGCCCTAGAGGCTCCTCCGCATCCGACTCACCGTCCAGACAAGGGTTATCGTCGTAGATGGGCTTCACGGCACCGCTGAAATACAGCTCGATGTTCCTCTCGATCAGGCCGGTGTCAAAGGGGCACAAGTGACCTCGCTTGTCGTAGACGCTGGCAAGGGACAGAGGTTGTAGTTTGATGCGGTGTCCTGCAGGGTTTGCAAATCCAGCGGGTTTTTATAGCCCGATTTCCCGTATCTCACCTAAAAGAGGTGACTTTGTGCTGCGGCAGGTCCTCGTAGCTCTCAAAGCCATCTTCGTTAGCGTCGAAGAGGGACAAGCGCTCATCCGTCAGCATTTCTGGCTCCTCCAGCTGAGCGAGGGAGAGAGAAGGACGTTTAACGAGCGCTCCCGTTAGCGCGACGGCTCTCCCCGGCCCCAGAGAAGGAGCATTAAATCCCTTACGGCATCATCAGGATCCCCTTGGAAGAATTTGAGGTCGGGATCATCGAGGTACTGTCTGCAGTCGACGCACTTGGGAGGGGTGGTCTGCAAGACACGGGAGACGGCGTCGGCTTTTCTCTCCCCCGTGAGATTCAGCCCACGATCGGGCTCAAAGCTCCTTCCCCAGACGGTCCCGTTCATTAGTGCAACCCTCGTTTTTAAAACATCCCGGCAGCAAAACAGCGGCCCCTGCCCTCGCTTCGAAAGCGGATCAAGCTCGTACAGGCTGTGCTGTTCCCCACCTTCCCCGAGGGGGTGGATTTCTGGAAGCTGCGTGGGCTGGAAATGGCTTTCTCCTTCCTTTAGGGAAGTCCAGCCACTCTTCCAAAGAGTTAAAAGCATTTAAAAAAAAAAAGCCCCCAAAATGCTGCGACGGAGGTAAAGGAACTTACTTTAGCAGGTGGTGTAGTTTTAACCTGAGTAATTTCATCTTTTATCTCCGACCTGGGTGTAAGAAAATGCAAAGGGATGAAGACGCGGAGCAGCGTTAACGTCATCGTCCCCGCGCTAAGGAGGCCACGGCGGAGGGAAACGGGCACCGACAGGCACCGACCCGAAGTGGGGAACGCTCTCCTTCCTCCTTACCCTTCTTTGGTTTCGATTTTAATCCTTTTCTCATCCTGTTCCTTGAGGGAGAAACGAAGGGGTGTAAGGGGAGGCTGGAGAGCACGACGCTCTCCAGGACAACACGCTCAACCCCAGCGCGGCGGCGGCGGCCCGGCAAAGCAGCCGGCCAAGACCTCGGCCGCCAGCAGTGCCGGCACGCACCTTCTCCTCCAGCTCCTCTTCCTCCTTCTCCACGCTCATCACCTCCTGCTTCACTTCCCCGTTCACCTCCTCCGATTTCCGTTTGTTGGACCTGCCGGTTTTTAAACGCAACGGATCAATCCAGGAGCGGGGCTCCCCGGGGAAGCGCCCGGCAGGTCCCCAAAGCCACTCTCGTTGGGAACCACGAGTTTTGGGATCGAACCCATCAGCCCTGGACGGCGGAGAGAGGAAGAAGAGGGTGAAGGCTCCTGGGGGAACGCGGCAAAGGAGGTGCAGGTCCCAGCCCTGCCACCGTACTGACCCTTTGGAGAACATGCTCAGGATGGTCGGCTGCCGGCCAGAGCTCCGAGTGACCCGGGAACTGGCGGGAGACTCTGTTAGGAAGAGGGCGAGGGATTGCGTTAATGGCGGGGACCCGCTGCCCTTCCCCTCCCACAACACCCCACGGAGCCGGGACCACTGCGGGCGACAGAACCCTTCTCCCTGCACCCCATCATCCCGGAGCAAGACAGAGAGACCCCAAAACCCTTCCCGGGGGGATCCCTCCGGGAATCGCCATGCTCCCGCTTGGTATTTAACGGTAATAAGTTATTTAATTTAAGCGTGTTGGAGAAGAGGATGGAAAACCAAGTCGCTCCCGGTGCCGCCGTTACTTTTGCTTTCCCCATTGGATCGGCTCCTCCTGGCCTTGCGCGCCCGCAGCGTGGGGACCGACGAAGAGGAGGAAGAAGAGGCGGCTGCTTCCTCCATCTCCATCGCGCTGTCTTCTTCCCCATCGGGTCCCGCTCGCTCCGAATCCTCGTCGCTCCCGTAGGCGCCGTTTTTGGAGCATCCGTTGGAAGCCTGCAGCAGCGGCGCCACGTCCCCATTCTCCGCCGAGAGCTCTTGGTGGAGCAGGGCTTTCACCTTGGCCAGGTATCTTTCCTGGGAGGGAAGAGCATCGGTTAAACGGCCCGGCTCCGGTGAGCCACGCTGCCAAGGAGCCGGCACAACCCAACCCACCAGCTCGTCGAAAACCGAGGGTCTCACCTCCGACAGCTCCTCGCAGCGCAGTTTGGCTTCCAGCTCGCTCAGCTGGTTCTGGACGTCGGCTTGGAGGAAGCCATGGATGAGGCTCAGCTTCTCCTTGACGCACTCCTGCGGGGACGGAGGGGATGGCGTGGGGCGGGCGGCGGGGACGTTCCCCGCGGGGCTCGGCAGAGTGGCGTCTCCGTAGGCGGTCAGGCTGAGCCGAACCGCCGGTCGCTCCGAATCCGGGTGCCGCTCACCCAGCTCGCGGGGACCCTCCTGATATGAGGTGACGGCGGTTTCCATATGACAACGGACAGCGCCGACACCGGGACTACGACCTCACCGGGTCCAGGGAGCTGGGCCAGCAAGGGAGACACGGGGGTCTCACTCGGCCAGCCCGCCGCACCGTCCCCATCCTCCCCCACCCCACGCCGTGGGGCTCCGGCCCCCCCCCGGTCCCCGCAACGCCGCAGCGGCACAGAAACAAGAGGCTCGGGAGCACCGATGAATCGCAGTCCCCTGCTCGGCACCAGAGTCACGTCCGCACCGAGTATCCAGGAGCTGGCTCCGGAGTCCCGCCGACTCCACCACTGTAAGCCGGAGCATCCCGAGCCCGATGGCAGCACCCAGTGCAGGACCAACGGTGACGGCACGGGATGGCGGCGCCCAAATCGGAGCCAAGGGCGGGTGGAAACGCGGCTCCTGGCGATCCAGGGACACTCACCTTCTCGCTCAGGCTGTCTTCATCCCTCTCCAAGTCCTGCAGCCTGCAAGAGAAGAGCGTTGGGGGTCAGACCACGCTCCGCTGACGGACGACAAGGTTACGGGGGGACACCGACGGGCAGGGGCAACCGGGACAGACCCCAAAATCGCCTCGATGACTCCAGAAACAGCACCCGGCGAAGGAGCGGCGCGGGCTGCAACCGCAAAGAGGGGCCAAACTCCCTCGGAGTGAGAGGGATGCTCGGCACCCAGGCGGGTAATAAAGGGGGGGGGGCAGTAACGCGATCCCGGTCCCCAGGGGACCCCCCGAGGGAGCCGCGGGGCCTCGCTGCCCACCCGTGCCCTGCCCCGGCGTGGAGACGGCAAAGAAACCAGGGGGTAGAAGCCACGTGTCGTCTTCCCACGGCGCCGGCAGCACAAAGCGGTGATGGAGGGTGAGGGGAAGCGGCCGGCGCTGCCCCTGCGCGGCGGGGACAGCCCCCAGCCCCGTGGCAAGGGGACGGTGAGGAGGAAACCCCGTCCCTGCCGCCACCGCCGGGGGTTCGGCACGACCCCGGCGCTCCCCCCCTGGGGTTCACCGCAGCTCTCCCGCCGAAATGGGGAGCCCGTCCGCCAGACCAGGGCCATGCAGCCACCCCCCACAAACACTTCCGTCTGCCGGGACACGGGACGGGACCTCTCCGGTGCCGCCGGCATGTCCGGCACCGGCTCCGTTCGCTCCCATCTCACCTCCGGCCGCCCGCTTTTTCGGCTTCCTGCCCTTACGCCGCCACCGCTTCCTTCGAGCCGGGGCCAGCGGGGAGGGAAAGGGGTCCCCACCGCCACCCCCCAGAAACCAGGAGGGCGATAAATCCCGTCCCGTCATCGGCACCTGGGTTTGAGGACGGCCATGCAGCCGGAGCTCCGGCGGGGACCAACGGCGGACAGGGAAAGGTCGGGGCGCGCCAAGGCTGTGCCGCGCGGCCGTCGCACCGGAAGAGGGGTAGCCGAACCGGAGAACGGCTCGGCGGCGGCCAGCGAGCGCGGGGCCCCCCCTTCCCGCCAGCCAGGGGATGCCGGGAGGCGAGCGGAAGGGACAATAGCCGGCGGGGAATACGGCGCAGGAAACGCCAACCCCTCCATGTGCCCTCCCTGCTGCCGGCAGCGGGGCGAGAGCCGGGGGAGACGCGGGGACGGTGCCGGATCCCTCCGGAGCGAGGAGGGGGATGGCTCGAAACCCCCCGCCCCCGTCCCAGGGGAAGGAAAGGTCCCCGCTGCGCCCCGCTTCCGCCCCCTCAGGAAGCGATTTCCGTGCCCCCCACCCCAGAGAAAGGTGGGGGGGCCACCCAGGGTCCCCCCCACCCCGGCCGGGTGCCCCTTCGTTCCCTGCCCCGAGCGGCAGCGCGGGGACAAAGCCGCGCGGGGGTAATGCCGGGCGTCCCCACCGCCACGTGGGGCCCGGCTGCGGGGCAGGAGCGCCCTGACGGCTCCCCCCCCCCCCACCCAGGGAGCCCCCACACACAGCCGGGGGGTCAGGGCCGCCCCTTGGGGCAGACGGGGCTGCGGGGGGCTGGGGGGACCCCCGGTGCGGTGCATTGCTGAGCCGTGGTGGGGCTCGGCGGGGTTCTGGGGGGCGTGGGGGGCCACGGAGGGCAGCGCTGGGGGGGCGGTGTGAGCATTTTGGGGGGGGGGAGGGGGATCAGGGCGGTGCTGGGGGTCAGGGCAGTGCTGGGGGGTGTATGCAATGCGCGGGGGAGCAGTGCACTGCACTGGGGGGGTCAGGGCAGTTCTGGGGGGGTCGGCACACTGCCCGGGGTGGGGGGGGGGTCCATGCAATGGATGGGGGACCAGGAGACTGCACAGGGGGGGTCAGCGCAGCGTCGGGGGGCTCAGCGCACTGCACAGGGGGGGTCAGCGCAGCGTCGGGGGGCTCAGCGCACTGCACAGGGGGGGTTGGGGCTGCGCAGCGGGTTGCAGCGCACGGCTGGGCAGCGATGCAGTGCGTGGGGGTGCAGCGCAACGCGGGGGGGGGCTGTGCGGGGCAATCGCAAAGCAGGGGGTGCAAAATGGGGGGGGGGGGGCGGTCACTGCAGTGCAGTGCTGGGAGGGGGCGTCAGGGCAATGCTGGGGGAAGGGGCTGTCAGCGCAGCACCGGGCTCCCCACTCGGCAGGGGGGGTCAGGGCAGCGCAGTGTTCGGGGGGGGGGTGTCAGGGCAGTCCGGGGGTGTCAGGGCAGTGCAGGGCAGTGTCAGTGCAGTCCCGGGGTGTCAGGGCAGTGCTGGGGGGGGCTGTCAAGGCAGTCCGGGGGTGTCAGGGCAGTGCAGGGCAGTGCCGGGGGGGGTGTCAGAGCAGTCCTGGGGTGTCAGGGCAGTGCAGGGCAGTGCCGGGGGGGGTGTCAGAGCAGTCCTGGGGTGTCAGGGCAGTGCAGGACAGTGCCGGGCGGGGGGCTGTCAAGGCAGTCCGGGGGTGTCAGGGCAGCGCAGGGCAGCGCAGGGCAGTGCAATGCCGGGGGGGCTGTCAGTGCAGTCCCGGGGTATCAGGGCAGTGCGATGCCGGGGGGGGGGGGGGGGGGGTGTCAATGCAGTGCAGTGCAGTGGTGGGGGGGGCTGTCAGGACAGTCCCAGGGTGTCAGGGCAATGCAGGGCAGTGCCGGGGGGAGGGTGCCAAGGCAGTCCGGGGGTGTCAGGGCAGTGCAGGGCAGCGTCAGTGCAGTCCTGGGGTGTCAGGGCAGTCCCGGGGTGTCAGGGCAGTCCCGGGGTGTCAGGGCAATGCAATGCTGGGGGGGGCTGTCAGGGCAGTCCGGGGGTGTCAGGGCAGTGCAGGGCAGCATCAGTGCAGTCCCAGGGTGTCAGGGCAGTCCCGGGGTGTCAGGGCAGTGTAGTGCAATGCCGGGGGGGGCTGTCAGTGCAGTCCCGGGGTGTCAGGGCAGTGCAGTGCTGAGGGGGGGCTGTCAGGGCAGTCCCGGGGTGTCAGGGCAGTGCAATGCCGGGGGGGGCTGTCAGTGCAGTCCCGGGGTGTCAGGGCAGTCCCGGGGTGTCAGGGCAGTGCAATGCCGGGGGGGGCTGTCAGGGCAGTCCCGGGGTGTCAGGGCAGTCCCGGGGTGTCAGGGCAGTGCAGTGCCGGGGGGGGGCTGTCAGGGCAGTCCCGGGGTGTCAGGGCAGTCCCGGGGTGTCAGGGCAGTGCAGTGCCGGGAGGGGCTGTCAGTGCAGTCCCGGGGGGGGGGGGGGGAGGGAACAGGGACGGGGCTGTCAGCGCAAGTGCTGGGTGACTGTCAGGGCAGCGCTGGGGGGGTCAGGGAAGTGCACTGCGATGCTGGGGGGGGGGGATCCAGTGCCGTGCCGGGGTGCGGTGCGGTGCGGTGCAGCGCCGGGGGGTGGCAGCGCAGCGCAGCTCGGGGCTGGGCACCGCCGGGCCCGGGCCGGAGGGGAAAGACTGGGCCGGGGGGGGGGGGGGGGGGGGGGGGCGCTGCCGGGGACTCACCGTCGGCGCAGCTCGGCGGGCAGCGGGGCCGGGGGCAGCGGGGCGGCCCGGGCCGGCATCGGGGCGGCGGCGGCGGCGGGAACGGCGGGGCCGGGCGGCGGATTCGCGCGGAAACCAGCGGCGGGGGCGGGGCGGCGCCGGGCGAGACCATGGCAGCGGGGGAGGGGGGGGGGGGGGAGGAAGGGGGAAGGCGGGCGAGACCATTCCGGGGGGGGGGGGACGGGACGGGGACGGACACACACACATGGACAGACCATTCCGGGGGGGGGGGAGGCCCCTCCCGGGGGCGGGCAGAGCGGGGGGACACCCACCCCCGCCCGGCCGAGGGGGGCTGCGGGCTCGGGCCGGCGGGGCGGTACCTGTCCGGGGGCGGCCGGAGCGGGGCGGCCCGAGGAGACGCGGCCCGGAGGGGCCGGGCCGGGCCGGGCCGGGCCGGGCCGGACGGGAGGGGCCGCCTCAGGGGGGACCGTACCACTGCGGCGCTTGGGGGGGGGGGGGGGGGGGGGCGACGGGACGTACCACTGCGGGGCGGGGGTGGGGGACGGACGGACGGGACCGTACCACTGAGGGGAGAGGGGGCGACGGGACGTACCACTGGAGGATGGGGAAGGGAGACACGGGCCGTACCACTGGGGGACGGAGGGGACACGGGCCATAGCACTGCGGGGATGGGGGGGACAGGCCGTATCACAGCTGGTACGGGCTGTACCACTGCGGGGAAGGGGGGGAATGGGCTGTACCACTGTGGGGACGGGGGGGTGTGGGGTGTACCACGGGGGGGGGGGGGGACGACGACACACGCCATAGCACAGTGCAGATGGGGGGGACGACAGGCTGTACCATGGCAGGGATGGGGGGGGCAGGCCGGGGTCGCCCAGCCGGCTGCAGCCCCAGGGCTGCTCTACGCCACCCAGCACCCAGTGACACCCCCCCACCCCCAGGGTGGGACCCAGCCACGGGGCAGCAGACCCCCGCGAGGCCCGTACGGGACCCCCCCGCACCCGCCACCCCTCGCATACGCACGCGACGCGGTGCAAACCCCCGGCACAAGCCCCGTGCCGGGCTCCTGCGACCCCCCCCAACCCCCCCACGCCTCAGTGAGGTGGCGCAGAGACCACCGGGGCCGGCTCAGCCCCTCGCCGGGGAGCTCGACCTCCCCTTTTGCTGGCCCCAAACCAGCCCCCCCCCCCCCCCCAGCTCCCGCCTGGTTGTAATGAATCACGGCAGCCGCGGCCCTTCCCGTTCCCGCGGGATTCCCCCATCCATCACCATCCCCGCCGGGAGCTGCCCTCGGCATCCTGGGGGGGGGGGACGGGACTCCGCCAGCCAGGCTGGGGGTCCCCGTGCCTCGTGGCACGCAGCCACGGTGATGGGGAAACGGCGGAGTTTCCCCTCCCCGTCGCCTGCGGAGGAGGTCGAGGACTGGCATGGGGCTCCGGCGCTACGGGGGCGGCCGAAACGCCACAGGTCACAGCTGGGGCGCCCGCAGGGTGCCAAAATGGGGACTCGTCCCGACAGCGGTGGCAGGGGAAAGGAAACGAAACACCCCCCCCCCCCGTTTCCTCTGCACCCTCCAAGGGAGGAAACGGGGCCAAATTTGGGCATCAAAGGTTTTGGCACCGGCACCGGTGTGCCGAGCCCGAGCCGGCACCGGGGAGCACAAAGCACCAGGTCGAGGTGGCTGCGAGAGCAGGGAGGGGGGTTCTGCGGGGCCATGGCGGGGGAGACACGTGTCCCCTCACTTCTCCCCGGCGCGGCCCAGGGCTTCCCCGAAATGCCGTCGCCACGGGGAAGCAGCTGCGGTCGAGGCCAGAGCCGCGTGAGACACAGGCGAGGAAGCGCCTGCCCGGCCCGACGCTGCGGCATCGCCCGCCCGAGCACGGGGAGGCGGCGAAAGCCGGGGCGAGGGTGAAGAGCCGCGGCCCCCCGACGCCGACCCCATTCCCGGAGCGGGGAGGGGGATGCTCAGCCGGGCTCTCCCAGGTTCCTGGCGGTAAAAGCCGCCGAGCGTTGAACATCCCCATCCAGCCAAATCTGGGGTCTCCCCCATGTCCCCCCCACAGCCCCGTCCCCTCCGTCCCTCCCCGAAGGCGCACCAGGGAGCCGGGGGGGGGGGGGGGCTCGGTGGTCCCCATCCCAGGCCAGGAAGGAGGCGGAAGCAGGGGGAGAAGCGCCGTTTTAATACAACCGTCGCCCCTGGGGGTGTCACTGGGGAAAGGGGGGGGCTCCTGGGGGGGGGGGGGGTCACAGGGATGGGGTGGGGCCCCAGCAGAGCCGGCCGTGACGGGGCCTCCCCCCCCCCCCTCTCCGCGTGCCAGCACGCGGCAGGACCATGGAGCAGGGCGGGAGGACGCGGCGGTCCCCATATGTGTCATGTCCCCCCCATAGCGAGTGCCCCAGGCCCGGCTTTCCCGGCAAAGCTCCCCCCCACCCCCCGCGCCCCCCGGCTGGAGCAGCGGTCGGAGCCACCCACGGTGCCGGGGAGCAGCCGGGGGCAGAGGATTTGCCACTGGCGCCAGGGGTGCCGCGGGGAGCCGGGCGCGGGGAGGGGCCCCAGGACCCGTCTGACAGGTCCCGCGGGGGCCCCGGGGCTCGGGCAGGGCGTGGGAAGAGCAACACGCGTGCCCGTGCCCGCGCACACGCCGGCGCGCGCACCGGTCACGGCAATCCCGGCCGGAGCATCGGCATCACCGCCGGCAACCGGGGATGCCGGGAGGGATGCCCGGGGTGGGGGGGGTGGGGGGGATGCCCGGTGGGATGCCCGGGGTGGGGGGATGCCCGGGATGAAGGTGCAGTCGTCCATCCGTACCTGGAAAAATGCCCACCCCGACCCCGCTCCCTTCGTACCACTGCCCCGGCCGTGGGGCAGCCGTGGGGCGGCCGCGGGGCGGCCAGGACCCCCTAAACGGAGGTGGTACACTCGCGGGTGATAGGCGAGGTGGGTAACTCGTATTTCGGGGTGCAGCGGTCCAGCGAGCTGGAGGTGCGGAGCGGGAGCCCGCAGCGGCCGGGGGGCTGGTCCCGGCGCCCGGCCCCGCAGCAGCACAGCACCCGCAGGAACTCCCGGCGCATGTCCTTGCTCCGCAGCGTGTAGATGATGGGGTTGGCGGCCGAGTTGAGCGTGGCGAAGGCAAAAAAATAGTTCGCCTTATAGAGGATCCGGCACGCCCGGACGGGGCAGGAGGCGTCCATGAGGAGGATGATGAAGGCCGGCAGCCAGCAGACGATGAAGGCTCCCAGGACGATGGTGACCGTCTTGAGCAAGGCCAGGGTCTGGGCAGTGGCGATCTCGGCGTGGCTGGAGCGTACGATGCAGTAGATGCGGCTGTAGAGCCCCACGATGGTGAGGAGGATGAGGGTGAAGATGGTGGTGACGAAGAGGACGTAACGTTTGGAGTAGAGGGGGAGGACGGTGGAGCAATCCCGCAGGTCGCTCATGCAGTTCCACCCCATGATGGGGAGGCTGCCGATGGCGGCAGCGATCACCCAACAAGCCCCGATGAGCAGCACCATCCGACAGTTCTTGTCGCTGCTGTAGACCTTGACCTTGGTGATGGCCACGTGGCGCTCGATGGCGATGGCCAACAAGCTGAAGACGGAGGCGGCCAACGTGGCGAAGGCCGTGCCTTCCCGTACGAACCACTGTACCGGCGTCAGGTTGAAGGTGGTGGCTCCGGAGAGCAAGATGTTGGCCATGAAGGCCAACCCGGCCAAGAGATCGGAGAAAGCCAAGTTCCCGATGAAGATGTACATGGCCGAGTGAAACTTCTTGTTGCGGCAAACGGAGATGAGGACCAGCAGGTTCTCCAGCACGATGAAGCAGCACAACACGACGATGAGGATGGAGACCACCCAACGGGAGGTGGTGGGGGAGCTTTCCGAGCCCTCCTTGGTGTAGTTGTAGTGCTCCCGGATCTTCTCCGTGTTGAAGTATTCCTTGTAGATGCTCCCCATGGTTCCTCGCCGGCCACGGCTCCGCTTGCCGCCTGTCCTGCCAACCTCAGCGCTGCCAGGACATGGTGCCGGCGATCCCGGGCTGCGGCGACCTGCGGGACAGAAGAGACGGGGTGGGAACGGCGTCGGGGTCCCCCGACCGTGGCGAGACGGGGGGGGGGGGGGGGGGATGTGCACATCTGGGTGCACATCTGGTTCAGCGAGGAGAGATGTGCGAGATCCTGCCGCGCAGCATCTGCGCCAGCACGGCAGAAATGACTCAAAAAGGAAATCCTGGTGACAGGCAGTAAGAGATGCACCTTCGAGCTGCCCGGGGTGCAGAGTGCGGCCGGCGGGACCGTCCTGCTGCTGCCACGGGGACACGGGGGTGGCCATAGGTGACACCCCAGGGTGAGCACAACCACGGTGCAAAGCGGCCGGGGGGAGGACACGACAGGGGGGACCGGGCGGGGGGTGGGGGGGGACACGACACGACACACGACCCTCCCTGGGGATGGGGGGGGGGCTGCTGTGGGGTGAAGCCCCGGGTGTCTTCCCCAAGGGGATGGAAGAGCCGTGGCCGGGGCGGGCAGGACATTCCCGCACCCACCCCGGTGAGGGATGGGGACCCGGTACTGACCCCCCTGGCTTGGGGGTGGGGGGACGACTGGTATTGCCTCCCCCTCCAGTTAGGGGTGGAGGGGGACTGTGCACCCCAAAATTAGGGACAGGGGACAATGGTACTGTCCCCCTTCCCCGGTTGGGGAGGAACCTGATACTGTCCCCCCTCCCAGTTAAGGATAGGAGACCTGGTACTGTCCCCCCGGCTTGGTTAGGGTGGGGGTCCCTGCGTCTGCCCGGTTAGGGATGGGGCACCCGGTACCGCCCCCGCCCCCCAAGTAAGGGATGGGGCACCCAGTGCCACCCCCCCCACACCCCTCCATTAGGGATGGGGCACCCAGTACCGTGTGGCCCCCACCCTGGTTAAGGACGAGGCACCCGGTACCGTCCCATTCCCTCCCCCATCCCTCCCTGGGATGAGGCACCCGGTACCGTGTTCCCCCCTCCCCAGTTAGGGACGGGACGCCCGGTACCGTGGTGTGTGTCCCCCCCCCAAAGTCAGGGATGGGACCCCCGGTTAGGGGCCCCCCCCCCCCGGTCCCCCCAGTCCCGGGACCCCCGAGGGGAGCGGGTGGGTCCGGGGCGGGACCGAGGTCGGGGGGGGGGAAGGGAGGGAAGGAGCCCCGCGCCCCGCCGCACCTCCAGCCGCCGCCCGCTCCGTCCCGGTCCCGTCCCGGTCCCGTCCCGCTGCCTCCCGGTGCCGGTGCCGTCCCCTCCGAGCGCTGCCTCCCGCCGCCGCCCGGGCTCTTGCGCAGCCGCGCCCGGTGCCGGGGCACCGCCCCTCGCTCCCGTCGCCCCGGGACCCCCTTCCCCGCTCCCCGCCGCGAACACCGGCCCCGAGAGGAACCGCCGCCCCGAGCAGAGGCACGGCCGCCGCGGCGGAGCATCCGCCGCTTCCCCTTCCCCTTCCCCGCGCCCGCCCCGCCGCCGGCCGCCCCCGGCCCCGGCTGCTGCGGCCGCCGGGCGGAGCCAGGGGACCGGGGCGGGGGGCGGGGGCGACGGGCGGGGAAAGGGGGCGAGGGGACCCCCGGGATCCTGCCCCGGGAACTGCCCCGGGACCCCGCCCCGGGACCTCGCGCTGGGATCCTGAACCGGGATCCTGCCCCGGGAACCCGCACTGGGATCCTGCCCCGGGATCCTGCCCCGGGATCCTGCCCCGGGACCTCGCGCTGGGATCCTGAACCGGGATCCTGCCCCGGGAACCCGCACTGGGATCCTGCCCCGGGATCCTGAACCGGGATCCTGCCCCGGGATCCTGCCCCGGGACCTCGCGCTGGGATCCTGAACCGGGATCCTGCCCCGGGAACCCGCACTGGGATCCTGCCCCGGGATCCTGAACCGGGATCCTGCCCCGGGAACCCGCACTGGGATCCTGCACAGGGATCCTGAACCGGGATTCTGAACTGGGATCCCAAACCGGGATCCTGCCCCGGGAACCCGCACTGGGATCCTGCACAGGGACCCCTCACCAGGACCCGCACCGGGATCCTGCGCCAGGACCCTCCCTGGGGACCCTGCCCCGGGATCCTGCCCCGGGATCCTGAACTGGGACCCCGCACTGGAATCCTGCCCTGGGATCCTGCCCTGGGACCCCTCACCAGGATCTGCACCAGGATCCTGCACCAGGACCCTCCCTGGGGACCCTGCACTGGGATCCTGTACCAGAATCCTGCCCCGGGAACCCGCACTGGGATCCTGCACTGGGATCCTGAATTGGGATCCTGCACCGGGACCCCGCACTGAGATCCTGAACTGGGATCCTGGATTAGGATCCTGGACTGGGATCCTGGACTGGGATCCTGCCCCGGGAACCCACACTGGGATCCTGCACCAGGATCCTGCCCTTGGACCCCTCACCAGGACCCACACCGGGATCCTGCACCAGGAGCCTCCCCGGGGACCCTGCACCGGGATCCTGTACCAGGATCCTGCCCCGGGACCCGGCACTGGGATCCTCCCACGGGACCCTCCCCTGGGATCCCACACCAGGACCCACCCCGGGATCCTGCCCTGGGACCCCTCACCAAGACCCGCCCCAGGACCCTCCCGGGGGACCCTGCACTGGGATCCTGCCCCAGGACCCTTCCGGGACCCCCCTGGGACCCCACACCAGGATCCTCCCCCAGGACCCCCCTCCCACGACCCCAGAGTATCCAGGGGGGTCCCGGGCAGGACCAGGATCTGGGGGGGGGGGTCCCAGGCCGGACTTGTCCCCCTCACACACCAAGCCGGGGGGAGCACCCCCGGTGGGGCTGGGCCAAGGGTGGCCTTTGGGGGGGGGGGGGGGGCTGGGAGCCCCTCCGGCCATGGGCGCAGGGGGAGGGGCCGTGGGGGCGCACACAGGGCCCCTTGTTCCCGAAATATCCCCCGCTCTGGCCCCGGCGCCACTCAGCCACCGCGGAGCAAATTGGATCAGGCCCGGACAGCCGGTGCCCAGCCGGGCTTAGCGCCGGGTTTAAATAGCCGTGGAGGTGGCAGCCAGATGGTGCCGGGCAGGATTTGGCCCCGCAGGGTCGGGGACCCACCGTGCCCCCGCTCCGGCACACGCAGGCGGAGACACGCGTGTGCGGGTGGGTGCTCAGGCACGGGGGAGAAGATGCGTGGCACGGCGTGGCATGGCACGGCGTGCCGTGCCGTGACCTCCCGGCTGGTCACCGCCGGCGAACCGCCCCGGCACAGGGACCCCCCCCAGACCTCAGGGACCCCCCTCCCCCCGCCGCCCTGAGCCGCGCGGTGCCAGCCCCGTCCCAGCCGAGGCGGCCGCTCGGCGCCACGCCGGGCATGGAGTGTTTACCAAGCCGTGGCCGGCGGCGCCCCGGCTGCCGGAGCCCTGGCAGCACCAAATGCTCCAAATTCCTCCATGGCTGGGGGGGGGTCCCCAGCTCGGGAGGGGGGGGGGGCGGGAGGTGCGGCAGGAGCCGGGGTGCAGCCAGCAGCACCCCAGCACCGAGGGGACACCGCGGCGATGAACCAGGGTGCAACAGGGCACCAGCGAGGGCACGGCAGTGTCGCGGTGTGCGGACGAGGGCACCGGCACGCTGGGACACCCAGGTCAGTCCCAGCGAGGGCACACGGGTGCCGTCACCCCGTTGCACACCCAAGTGGGTACCAGCAAGGGCACATGGGTGCCAGCACCCATTTGCACACACGGGTGGGTGCCACTGAGAGCACACGAGTGCCAGCACCCTGTTGCACACCCAGGTGGGTGCCACCGAGCACACATGGGTGCCGGCACCCCGTTGCACACCCAAGTGGGTGCCACCAAGGGCACACAGGTGCTGGCACCTATTTGCACACCCAGGTGGGTGCCAGCGAGAGCACACGGGTGCCAGCACCCTGTTGCACACCCGGGTGGGTGCCACCAAGGGCACACGAGTGCCAGCACCCCGTTCCACACCCGGGTGGGTGCCAGCGAGGGCACACGAGCGCCAGCACCCTGTTGCACACCCGGGTGGGTGCCACCGAGTGCACACGGGTGTCGGCACCCTGTTGCACACCCGGGTGGGTGCCACTGAGAGCACACGGGTGCCAGCACCCCGTTGCACACCCGGGTGGGTGCCAGTGAGGGCACATGGGTGCCAGCACCCATTTGCACACACGGGTGGGTGCCACTGAGAGCACACGAGTGCCAGCACCCTGTTGCACACCCAGGTGGGTGCCACCGAGCACACATGGGTGCCGGCACCCCGTTGCACACCCAAGTGGGTGCCACCAAGGGCACACAGGTGCTGGCACCTATTTGCACACCCAGGTGGGTGCCAGCGAGAGCACACGGGTGCCAGCACCCTGTTGCACACCCGGGTGGGTGCCACCAAGGGCACACGAGTGCCAGCACCCCGTTCCACACCCGGGTGGGTGCCAGCGAGGGCACACGAGCGCCAGCACCCCGTTGCACACCCAAGTGGGTGCCAGTGAGGGCACACAGGTGCCAGCACCCTGTTGCACACCCGGGTGGGTGCCACCGAGTGCACACGGGTGTCGGCACCCTGTTGCACACCCGGGTGGGTGCCACTGAGAGCACACGGGTGCCAGCACCCCGTTGCACACCCGGGTGGGTGCCACCAAGGGCACATGGGTGCCGGCACCCTGTTGCACACCCGGGTGGGTGCCACCAAGGGCACACGAGTGCCAGCACCCCGTTGCACACCCGGGTGGGTGCCACCGAGAGCATATGAGCGCCAGCACCCCGTTGCACACCCAAGTGGGTGCCAGTGAGGGCACACAGGTGCCAGCACCCTGTTGCACACCCGGGTGGGTGCCACCGAGTGCACACGGGTGCCGGCACCCTGTTGCACACCCGGGTGGGTGCCACTGAGAGCACACAGGTGCCAGCACCCCGTTGCACACCCGGGTGGGTGCCAGCAAGGGCACACGGGTGCCGGCACCCTGTTGCACACCCGGGTGGGTGCCACCGAGTGCACACAGGTGTCGGCACCCTGTTGCACACCCAGGTGGGTGCCACTGAGAGCACACGGGTGCCAGCACCCCGTTGCACACCCAGGTGGGTGCCAGTGAGGGCACACGGGTGCCGGTACCCTGTTGCACACCCGGGTGGGTGCCACCGAGAGCACACGAGCGCCAGCACCCTGTTGCACACCTAGGTGGGTGCCAGTGAGGGCACACGGGTGCTGGCATCTATTTGCACACCCAGGTGGGTGCCAGCGAGGGCACCCGGGTGCACACCCGAGGGCACTGGCTCACCGGCACCCTGCGGCACCCAGGGATGGTCCCCAGGGCAGCGCCGGCGATGGCACCCACGGGCCGGCGGGTGCTCACCGCAGCCGTTAGGCGTTTCATCAAGGGGGAAGCCGGGGAGGGGGGGGGGCGGGGGGGGGGGGGTGCCAACGGCGCGGCTCCCCCGGGGCCCCCTCCAGCTGCGGGCCAGATGTTGGTGAGGCCGAAACAGCTGGGCTGGATCCGGGCACCCACTTCCCGCCCCGGAGCAGCAGGGTGGCCTGGCCGCCGGCGAGCGGGACAATGGCCGTGACCGGGGGCGGGGGGGGGGACCGTTCACCGAAGACACCCCCCCCCCCGCCAGCCACGGAGGGTCCGGCCCCCTCCGACCCCCCCCCACCCCCCGGGGTGTTTTCCGTGGGGCACCCCGCTTTGTCACCGTAGGGCGGCCCCACTCCTCACCGTGGGGGTGGACGAGGGTGCGGGGACACACCGGGGGCCAACCCACCGTCCCTGCGTGGGGTCCCTCTGGGGGTGCCCCCCCCCGTCCCCGTCCCGTCCCCGCCCCGGGGGGGCTGGAATGGGCGTGCGGGGATGGGGAGGGGAGGGGAGGGGGGGAGGGAGGGAGTCCCACGCGTGGCAGGGGGAAGCCACGGGGCTTGGGGGGGGGGGGCGGGGGGGATCAGCATCTTACCGGCTGTTTTCCCGGTCCCGGTGCCGGTGCCGGTGCCGGCAGCCAAGGCTCCTGCCCGCCCCGACCGGTTGCAACATGTGCGGGGGAGCGGGGGCGGCGGAGGGGGGGGGGGGGGGGGAGGGGAGGGAGGGAGGGAAGGGGGGCGGGGCGGCCCCGCCCCCTCGGAGGGGGCGAGGCCACTCGTGTCCCCCACCCCCACAACCCACCCGGACGCCTGGGTCCCTCCGAGGGGGGGGGGGGGGGCTGATGCCGGGGTCCCCCGTGTCGTGAGGGGGGAGGGAGACCTCAAAAGTGGGGCGGGGGGGGAGCAGGAGCCCCCCCCGTGGCCCCCCCGGGGGGGGGGGCCACGGGGGGGGCTCCTGCCCCCCCCCCCCCGTACCCCATTACCAGGGGGTGTCCCATGGGGAAGTGGGTCGGCGGCTTTTCGTCATGGGGCCGTGTGACATCACTGAGGGGAAGGGACACGTCGCGGGGGGGGGGGGGGTGTGTTCTCCAGCCACCCCCCTCCTTCCCCTCACCCCCCCCCCCCCAAAAAAAAGGGGGACACCCACCCAGGAAAGTGGCGGTGCCGGGGGGAGGGGGGGGTGGGGTGTCCCCCCCCCCCGGTGCCGGTGGTTTCCCGCCCCCAGAAGCCCAAGCGCCGGAGATTGGGGTGCAGGATTGAGCCCGGATCTCAAGCAGAGAACGGGGGGCCGGATCCCTCAGCCCCGCTTTTGGGAAGGGTTTTTTGGGGGTGCGTCGTCGTTGCCGTCGTCATCGTTGTGTCCGTCCGTCCGTCGTCCCCCCCCCCCCTTCCCGATGCCGACGCTTCGGCGAAGGGATTTTCGCGCCTGGAAACGCTTCCAGGACTTTCCACGCCTCGGCCGGGGGCCAGCGAGGAACTGGGGGGGGGGGGGGGGGGGGGGAAGGAGAGACACACACACGCAGCCCCCCCAAATATTGAGCAATTCGTGCCCCCCCCCCCGAGCAGCCTCTGGGCGCTGGGAGAGGGGTAGGGGGGGGTCCCCCCAGCCCCCCACACCCCCCCCGGCATCGAGGGGCCGCCGGCGAGGGGCCGGGGAAGGGATTTAATTAGAAACAGGCGGCGGGAGAAGGGAGGGGGGGGGGGGGGAGGGGATGGGCGGGCAGTGGGGGGGCCCCCCCCCCCCACCTCCCCGCATCCCTCCCGCCCCCGGACCCCCGGGACGCGCTGCGCATGGCTCGGCCCCTGTGACTTGGCCGGCGGAGCCCACCCGCCTCCGGGCCGGGGCCGGATCCTGGCTCGCCGAAAGGGGATGGGAGGAGAAGCGTTCCCAGATGGTCGCGGGGGCCCCCCCTTCCCCAATCCCGGCCCCCCCCCCCCCCCAAATCCCGGCTCCGCACCGTGGGCCAAGAACCCGAGTTCACCGCTGGTTATCGGAGCTCAGGATCTGAGCGGGATAAACACCCCGGCGGGACCCCCACGTCCCGGCGGGGAACCGGGGTGGGGGGATGCCCCCAGCCCGGCCCCCCCAGCCAGAGCGCAGTGGGGGGGGGGGGGGGGGCTGCCGGGTGACCCACTCTCATGGCCGGCTCCGGCGCGGTTACGCCCCGACGGGCGTCGAGGCAGCTGGCCCGCCCGGTATCCTCTGTGCCACCCCAGTGCCACGTGGCCTGGGGGAATACTGTGATGCAACTGGTACGTGCCGGGCAGCGGCACCGGGAAGGGGCAGCGGTGGCGGGAAGCGGCACCGGGAAGCAGCACCGGGAAGGGGCAGTGGTGCCGGGAAGGGGCACCGGGAAGGGGTACCAGGAAGGGACAGTGGTGCTGGGAAGGGGCACCGGGAAGCGGCACCGGGAAGAGGCACCGGGAAGCAGCATGGGGAAGGGACAGTGGTGCCAGGAAGGGGCACCGGGAAGGGGCAGCGGTGGCGGGAAGGGGCACCGGGAAGCGGCACTGGGAAGGGGCAGCGGGAAGCAGCATGGGGAAGGGACAGTGGTGCCAGGAAGGGGCACCGGGAAGCGGCACCAGGAAGGGGCAGCGGTGGTGGGAAGGGGCAGTGGTGGTGGGAAGGGGCACCGGGAAGCGGCACCGGTGCCGGCACTCACCGCCGCTCTCTGGGGAGGGGTCGGTTGGGCGCTGCCGGCCCCGGCCTGGTCACGTCCCTAGAGAACACCACGGTGAGCGCGGCGGCACCGGCACGGCTCCGGCGCGAGGCCCTGCCCGGGGCCAGAGGGTTGGGGGCCGGAGGCCAACGCCGGCCCCGGCTGGGGTGGGGTGGGGTGGGGTGTGGGGGGGTCCCCGACACCCCAACAACCAGCTCAGCTGCCGCCCGGCCCCCAGCCCCCCTCCACCGCGGCCGGGCACCCCACGGGGGCTCTGCCTGGTGGGACGTCGCCGCCACGGCGGGGCCGGGCTGGGCCACGCGCTGCGGGAGAGGTGACGGGGTGGGGGAGCGTGGGGTGATGGGGGGGGGGGGGGGAAAATAATGGGGGGGGGGGAAATAAGAGGGGGGGGGGGCAATTGGGTGGGGGGGGCAACGGGCGGGGGGGCACTGGGTGGGCTGTACCGGGGGGATAACAGGGTGGGGGGGGCACCGGGGGAGGCCCGGGCCCCGCTCCCTCGCCTCCCCCGCTTCCCTCCCTCTCCGTCCTCCCGCTCCCTTCCCCGCTCTCCTCTTCCTCCTCCCCTTCCCCTTCCTCCTCCCCTTCCGCTTCCGCCGGAAGTCGCGCCGCGCTCCCTGAAGACGTCATCGCGGCGCGCCGGGCGGCCGCGCGCTCCCGCCATGATCCGTGCCGGGGGGGCCCGCGTTGCCGCCGCCGCCGCCGCCGCCGTCAGGGCCTGGGCCCGGGGCCGGGGCCGGGGCCGGGCCGGGGCCGCGGGGGTGAGGGCCGGGAGCGGGAGCGGGAGCGGGGTGCGGGCTGGGGCCGCCTAGGGGGAGATCGGAAGCCCCCACCCCGCTCACGATCGCCCTCCCTCAGGTCTCGTCCGCCCCCGCCGGGCCCCCCGCGGCCCCCGAGCCCCGCAGGGGTGAGTCCGCGGGGATATCGGGGGGGGGGGGGGGGTGTCTCCGGGTGGGGACGGCGGGGACGGGGTCTCCGTGGGGTCGGGGACATCCTGGGGACAGCGGGGATGGGGTGTCCGTGGGGTCGGGGACACCGGGGACAGGGTGTCCGTGGGACTGGGGACAGGGTGTCCGTGGGGTCGGGGACACCGGGGACAGGGTGTCCATGGGATCGGGGACAGGGTGTCCGTGGGGTCGGGGACACCGGGGACAGGGTGTCCGTGGGTTTGGGGAGCATCCTGGGGACACCGGGGACAGGGTGTCCGTGGGGTCGGGGACACCGGGGACAGGGTGACTGTGGGGTTGGGGACATCAGGGACAGGGTGTCCGTGGGGTCGGGGACACCGGGGACAGGGTGTCCGTGGGATTGGGGACAGGGCGTCCGTGGGTTTGGGGAGCATCCTGGGGACATCAGGGACAGGGTGTCCGTGGGGTCGGGGACATCAGGGACAGGGTGTCCGTGGGTTTGGGGACATCAGGGACAGGGTGTCCATGAGGTCGGGGACACCGGGGACAGGGTGACCGTGGGTTTGGGGCCATCCTGGGGACACCGGGGATGGGGATGACCGGGATCAGGACGGTGGGGACAGGTTTATGTGGGGACGGGGCTGTGGGGACGGGGTGTCCATGGGGTCAGGTCCATCCTGGGACGTCGGGGATGAGTGGCCGTGGGGCTGGGACATCGGGGATGAGGATGACCAGGATCAGGGCAGTGGGGACGGGTTTATGTGGGGCCAGGGCTGTGGTGACATCCTGGGGACAGCAGGGACACGTTTCTGTGGGGCCAGGGCTGGGGGGACGTCAGGGACAGGGTGTCCATGGGGTCAAGGCCATCCTGGAGACAGCAGGGACGAGCGGCCGTGGGGCTGGGACCATCCTGGGGACATCAGGGATGGGGCGTCCGTGGGATCGGGGCTGCAGGGCCACTCTGGGGGTGCGGGGACAACCTGGGGACGGATGTCCCTGGGCTTGGGGTGTCTGGGGCCCCACTTTGTCCCCGGCTGGAGGTTCCCCGTGCCTTGGTGGAGCTGCCACAGTCCCCGCTGTCCTTGTGTGTCATCGTCCCGTCCCCCAGAGAAGCTGCTGCTGCCGGCGCTGCCGCGGTCCCCCGTCCTGCGGGCCTGCAGCGTCCCCGTCCCCCGCACCGCTCCCCCGTGCAGGCCTGGGTGGAGTCGCTGCGGCACCACGATGACGAGCGCCGGGGCCTGACCGACCTCCACCCCGACGTCTTCGCCGTCAGGCCCAGGTGGGGCTGGGGGGGGGGGGGGGGGGAGCTGCCGGGGAGCGGGGGGAGCCCTCAGGGACGTGCTGGGGGGGTGTCCCCGGGCGGGGGTCCCCTCGCTGAGTGTCGTGTCCCCCCCCCGTCTCCCGCAGGCTCGACATCCTGCACATGGTGGCGATGTGGCAGAAGAATTTCAAGAGGATCGTGAGTACGGGGGGGCAGATAGGGGTTTAGGGGGGCGGGGAGGGGGTTTGAGGGGGCAGATGGGGGTTTAGGGGGCGGGGAGGGGGTTTGGGGGGGCAGATGGGGGTTTAGGGGGGCGGGGAAGGGGTTTAGGGGGGCGGGGAGGGGGTTTGAGGGGGCAGATGGGGGTTTAGGGGGGCGGGGAGGGGGTTTGGGGGGGCAGATGGGGGTTTAGGGGGGCGGGGAAGGGGTTTAGGGGGGCAGGGAGGGGGTTTGAGGGGGCAGATGGGGGTTTGGGGGGGCAGGGAGGGGATTTGAGGGGGCAGATGGGGGTTTGGGGGGCAGGGAGGGGGTTTGAGGAGGCAGATGGGGGTTTAGGGGGCGGGGAGGGCGTTTAGGGGGCAGGGAGGGGGTTTGAGGGGACAGATGGGGGTTTAGGGGGGCAGAAGGAGGGCTGGGGGGAGGAGAGGAGGGTCTGGGGAGGGGAAGGGGGGTCTGGAGAAGGGGAGGGGTGGTCTAGGGAGGGGAAGGGGGGGTCTGGGGGGGCAGAAGGTGGTCTGAGGAGGTTGAGGGGGGGTCTGGGGGAAGAGAAGGGGGGGTCTGGGGAAGAGAAGGGGAGGTCTAGGGGGGGAGAGGAGAGTCTGGGGAGGGGCAGAGGAGGGTCTTGGGGGGGCAGAGGGAGGCAAGGGGGGGGGGTCACAGGGCAGCAGCCTGTCGCCTTGCCGCAGAGGAGGCGCCTGGGCCCAGGACTCCTGAGTCCCCTCCCTGCGCGGGGAGGGGAACGGGGGGACACAAGGGGCCCGTCCCCGACTGTCCCCGCGTGCGTGTGTCCCCCCGTCCCCGTTGTCGTCCCCCCCCCCCCCCCCTGCAGAGCTACGCCAAGGTGAAGACGCGAGCGGAGGTGCGGGGGGGCGGCAGGAAGCCATGGCGGCAGAAAGGATCCGGCCGGGCCCGGCACGGCAGCATCCGCTCGCCCCTGTGGCGCGGGGGTGAGTGTCTGCTGGGGCTTGGGGTGGGGGGGGAGGATCACCCCGGGCCGAGGCAGGGGGCGGGGGGGGGGGCTGCAGCTGGGCTCGGCGACGAGGGGAGGGTGTCACTGAGCCGGGTCCCCTCGCAGGGGGCATCGCCCACGGGCCGCGGGGTCCCACCAGCTACTACTACATGCTGCCCATGAAGGTGCGGGTGCTGGGGCTGAAGGTGGCGCTGACGGTGAAGCTGATGCAGGTACGAGGTCCTCGGTGGTTTTGGGGCGGGGTGGGGGGGGACGTTGGGGACGTGGTGACATCAGCGACGTCCCCCCCCCCGTTCCCCGTCCCCCCCCCACCCCTCGCAGGATGACCTCCACGTCGTCGACGGCCTGGAGATACCCACCGCCGATCCCC